>NC_051084.1:15999792-16049792 GCF_004664715.2 Peromyscus leucopus
GCCTTGACTTGGCTCAAGAGGGAACACGTGGCTGGATTTAAGCTTTAGCCGGCTACCTTTCTTGCGTTCTCTCTCTCTTTCTCTCCTCTCTCTCTCTCTCTCTCTCTCTCTCTCTCTCTCTCTCTCTCTCTGGATTCACACCTCAGACACTAAGTGGCTGTTTTGAAATTCCCTCGGATTTCTGCTGTTCTACGCAGAGTGGTAAGTCACTTAACATATCAGATATTTTAAAGGAAATTATTTAAAAGAGAATTTTTTCCACATTTAAAAAAATGGGTTTTATGTGTACATTGGAAGAAAACTTGGCTTTGTTTGAAATTTTAGGCAGTCTAACAATGGAATAACTATATGAGAAGATTAATGTTGATCAAATTATGCAGTTTATTACCATGCTTATCCTCATTTTACTATTTAAAAAGAGAGTCAAATTAAGTGCCAGAATGACAGCTTTAGAAAAACTTGTTAAACCTGTAAAAATTCAGACAGAGGAAATTAACAGTGAAGTTGTTTCAAGATTGGATCATAAGGTTACAGACAGAAAGCCTGTTTTCACACAGTCACCCTTAATTTATCCAGTAGCCATACAGCAGTTACCGAATTAAATGACTAAACAAAATATTTGGGCTCCAATTGAAATGTTAGATTTACAAAGGTTTAAGCAGGCAATAGTATGTTATGTCATGCATTCACCATATGTAAAGCAAATGTTAAACTCTTGGTCAACATATAATAGGATTGTATCACAGGACTGGCGGGAGCTGACACAAGCTGTTCTTGAACCCAGTCAAAGGTTTCAGTGGTTAACTTGGTTCAAGGATGAGGCTAAAAACATAGAAAAACAATGGAGGGATAAAGGAATACAAGTTTGCCAGGATCAGCATATTGGAGAAGGCCAATATGCTTCAGTACAAACACAATGTTTATATGACATCCAAGCCCTAATTCTATGTTGAACGGTAGCCTTAAATGCATGGGACAGAGTTGAGGAACCAGGAAAAAAACTGAGTCATTTACAAAGGTTATACAAGGCCCAAAAGAATCTTTCACAGATTTTTTTTACAAAGACTGGCTTCAGCAGTAAAGAGAATGGTCCTGGATTCAGAAGCTAGTAAGATAATTGAATCCTTGGCCTTTGAGAATGCGAATGCAGCATGCAAAAGAATAATCAGGCCATTAAAGGCAAGATCAGCATCTTTGGAGGATTGAATTATAGACACTGTTAATGTTGAGGCTCATGACCATGATGATATGTGGGTAGGAGAAACAATTTCAAAGGTTTTGAGGAATGCTAGATGTTTTGGATGTGGAAAGCAAGGTCACTTGAAAAGGGACTGTAAACAGGTCATTCCTAGAAACAATGTGTCTTCAAGGAACAATGGCAACAGAATGCCTCTTCCTTCTGGAGTATGTCGAAGGTGTGGTAAGGGAAAACACTGGACCAATGAATGTAGATCAACAAGGGACAGACAGGGTAATCCTTTGCTTCAGTCTTCAGGAAACTCCCAGAGGGGCCTCACGCAGGCCCCCATAGCAAATCCAGTTCAACCTTTCCTGCAGCTGTAGAGGAAACCCCTACTCAGAGCAATCAAAAAACCAAATGCCTATTTGAATAAATCATGCTGGTCAGGATGATGAAACAGAGAGAATAGAAAATTCAGGAGAAAACAAAGAAAAATTTTTGGCAAACTTCTATTAATGAACAAAGACCAAAATTAACAATAAAAATAAATGGTGTTTTGTTGTCTGGTCTTGTAGACACTGGTATGGACATTACCATAATTGCACCAGAATTTTGGCATCCAACTTGGCCTCTTCAGGAGGTAAATGTTCAACTGTTAGGAATTGGGACATTATCTCATGTGAAAGAGAGTGCAAGATGGCTCGAATGTATAGGTCCAGAAGGACAGAGAGAAAAATTAAAATGATATGTGGCTAACATAGCTATGAACCTGTGGGGTCGAGACTTGTTGCAACAATGGAATACTCAGATTAACATCCATCCAATCTCAGAAACAAATCATAAACTAGCACTTGTTTCTGAGAGAAATATTAGAAGGCATTATTTTGAGTGGTCACCAGCCATCCATATTATACAAGAACAGGGCCCAACAACTGATGATCTCCCAAAGACACCAACAGCTCTACCTTTAAAATGGTTAACAGACAAGCCTTTATGGGTTCAGCAATGGCCTTTAACAACAGAGAAACTCCAGGCTTTAGAAGAGCTGGTAGAAGAACAGTTAAATGCTCAAACTTTAATTTTCTCAATACCAATGAGAAAGGAACAACAGCTGCAGAGAGACATTGGATAATAGAAAAAAACTACAGAATTAAATCAGCCTATATACTTTAAGGATGTGCTGACCTCAGAATGGAAACCAGGATATGCATTACATGGGGGCCATGTTTTGCTTTTGTTTCTATAGGAGAAGATAAGCTGTGGGTACCATCAAAATTGATAAAGGTTCAATTTGAACAAGAGAAACCTCTTAATTAGAGGAGGTGATAGTTCATCAACCAGCATGAACATCCAATTTAAACTAACTTGTACCAGTAGCACATGCCTTTTCATTTAATCAGATATTAACTTGCCAAAAAGGAACATCCCCAAAATTAGTCTTGGGGAAATGTTTTTGTTTTTGTCTTTTAGGAGAATGAAGATTAAGGAATCTGAAGAACACAGGACAAATGAGACAACTGAAGAAAAGGGACAGATCATCTATCCCAGGAAACAGAGTGAAAATGCGTATGGGTATATATTATCTAAAAATGTTATGTCTTCCTAAATGTTTGTTTCTGCTCTTCTCTAAAGATTTAACACTATTGGTCTTCTAATAGTCCCAGTTCAATTAAAATTTAAAGCTGACTTTGGAGTTGGAGAATGGCTCTCTCCTTCTTTAAACTCAAGCATGTTGTTAAAAGCAAAATGCAAACTCCTTGTATCATGCCAGAAGAAAAGAGCCATCTTCTGCTATGGGACAGGACAAAAGCCAATTTAATTAAGGGAGTCTATTCTGATTCTTTAACCTTTTCTTAAAGCATAAATTTTATATCAAAATTTACAAGATTTATATATATATATATATATATATATATATACATTTTAAACTTTGTTAAGATATGAATGGTCAGATAGAGTACTAACTAATTCTAGAAAAAAGGCTTCAATTAGCTGCATATATATGTCTTTGTGTTCGAGTCTCTTATCAGTTTTCTGCAGGAAATCATGGCCAGGCCTAACATCAACTGAAATCTCCAGGAAAAAGATGGGGCCCCACAACAACAATAATTCCACATGGACAATAATAATATCACTAAGCTGACAAACATCATCTACAGATCAGCCTTGAACTACAAGGTGCTCAGAGCAATTTTGAGAGAGCTAGCTGAGATGATTCAGTCTCAAAGACTACTTGAATAAGGACTGGAGATAAACCCTGAACTTTGGCATTATACACAGACTGGATAATGAAAGATATAGTTATAGAATTTGACAATTAACCTAAAATTTTTCTTCCAGGATAAAGATAACTTCGCCCATACCCAGCAGGAAGCAATTTTCAGAATACGATGCCCACATTCCCAAAGAGGTGGTGTGGGGCAGGTGGTTTTTTGGTCTTTTTAATGGGTTTTGGGTCTGGGATAATTTTTATTGTTTAGGGGGGTTGATTACAAGTTGTTGTCAAGGGTTAGGAAAAAGGCTAAGCAAAGGAGATTAGATTTAAGGTTCTTGTTTAAAAAAGAGAGAGAGAAAGAAAGAAAAGAAGAAAAAGACAATTACTAGTTTTAAATACTTTACATTGGATTGGATTGTTTTATATTGTATACAAATTTGAAACTGATATTGTTAGAAAATGCTATATGTATATTTCTAATTGTACTTATACCGTTCATTTAACAATGCAATTTTCTGATCCTTGAATGTTATTATTACCGACTATTAGGATATAAAGAAATGAAAGTTAGTAGTTAGACATTACAATAGAACTTGTAGTCATATTAGATATGTTTTAAAATTTGAGCAGATATATTTTAGATAGACAGGTCATCTTCAAACCCTTCAGAGATCTACAGAATATGGCATTTAAAATGTTTTAATAACTTAGAAAACTTTCTTTTTTGAGGCATGTCGGCTCCTGGCAGTACCAATCTACTTCAGAGAAAATATGGTCATTGAAGAAACTGCATATGGAAAGTTGCCACAACTTTCATTGTGGCAAAAGTTAGCCACTGGACAACAAAGTATTCTTGAATCAACAGGACAAAATGGACAGAAAGGACACGAAACAAAGGACTACTGATTGTTGCCAAAACAAGTGTGGTTATGGCTTTACCAAAAGGCATCTTCTGAGGCCAGGACAATATGGCACCATCCCTGAAGTGGCCTTTACAATCCGGAAAAGGTACAGTGCCCTTTTCTTCCAAGGCAGCTGAACAGGCAGTGGGCCAGTGACTTCCGATGTGCAATGGAACAGCAGCTGAAACAGTTATTCTTGAAGAGTAACTAAGCTCACGCCTCTCAATAGTAGACTGGCATTTAATAGAGGGATGTGGAGAAGAAGGGGATGCTGAGATGAAGCCATATATACACAGCCAAGAAGAATGGACAGCTGAATTAAAAAACCGTCAACAATTTCCAGAATTTAAAATCCTGAATCATGATATGACACTAGTGGAATTCAGGTGTTTCTGGTACATGGACTGCTCTCACCCAATGTGAGGTTGACCTGTTGATCTTGTGTACATCCCACTTCACAAATGAGTCTGTTAGATACGCTAAGCTTATAGGCTGAAAATGATGCCCCAACACCGCAAAGAAACCTCAGGTCAGCTGACTCTTTCTGTCAACTCTCAAATTTTTTGGAAGTTGCTTGCATGCATTTCCTGTTTTCATTTTTGTTAGCTAATATTATTTCCTTCTTGGGTCTCTGAGGGAGTTGAAGATTAGTTAGTTATAGTTGAAGATTAGTTAGTTATAGTTGAAGATTAATTCGGATAGAGAGAGAATTAGATACATTTTGACTTACCAAAATAGGATAGATAATGAAATTATCTTCTCTGAATTTGTCAAATACAAATGGACTAGACATTGTTTAAGTATTTATTACTTGTATATATTGTATATAGTTATTGTAGTTTTGTATATAGTTTTTCTTTTGTTAGTTATAACCTTTTGCTGTTTTTCTTTTTATTAAAATAGAAAAGGGGAAATGTGGTATTTTATTCGTACTGAAATGTGATTTTATTTGTATGTTAATAAATAAAGTTGCTTGGGGGTCAGAGCTAATAGCAAGCCATAGCAGAGCTGGGCATTCGTGGCACATGCCTTTAATCCCAGCACTTGGTAGAAGAGCTAGGTAGATCTCTGTGTGGTCAAGGATACAGCCAGCATTGGAGACACACACCTTTAATCTTAACACTATAGAAGACCAGGAGGGCTGTACATACAGGCAGTGATGAGGCAGTCATGTGTTTGGGTTTACAACCAATGAGAAGGCAGAACAGAAAGACTATATAAAGACAAACACACAGGAAGTAGGCCCCTTTCAGAGAGGTCTCTTGGCTTAAGAGAGTAGCTACAGCAGGCAGTAAGGCTCTTAGCTCTGATCTCTTGGCTTTCTTCTTTGCATTGGTTCTGTGTTTCTTATTTAATAAGACATTTGGTTACATCTACAGTTTTCATCCCTATATTTGGCTCCATGCTTTTTATTTAATAAGACAGTTTTAAAATTTGTCTGCATTTGATGTCCAAATAGTGGGGCAGGAATTCACAAAAAAAGCCACTTGCCTGTGGTCTTGCAGGCCCCAGCTTGGCTGGAGCACACGGCCAGCGTGGCACTCTGCTGGAGCTGCATGCTGCTGGAGCTGCACATGGCCAGACTGCTTGTGGGCTTACAGAACCCCTGGCTCACGCCTGGTTATAAGGCTCAGACTTGAGCATGTGGCCAGACTTTCTTTAGCTCTTCTTCCTCTAGTGAGTGGTGGGTTTTCTCTGGATTCCTTTCTCAGACTGCCACCACATTAGGTAACTGCTTTGAAATTCCTTGGACTTCTACTGCTCTACACATTTGACAGATTTGGTAAGTCAATTAGGATAACTTAAAGGGTGAAATTAGTTAAAAGAGAAATTTTTCCTACATTAAAAAAATGGGAAACATTTTTACTGTGGAAAGAATTTGGTCTGTGTTTGATAGCACATTAGAGTCTTAAAATGGAACAATTAAATGAGAGGATAATTAATGTTGATGGGATGTATGTAACATCAACTATGAATATTATTTGTTTGATCATTTTTATTTTAGCATTAAGAAGGTTGGTCAATTTTAGTGCCAAGATAACAGCTTTAGAAAAAACTGTTAAAATGAATCATAAAGAAATTCAGACCCAGACAGGAGAAACTTAAAGTTGAACCTAACTCAGGTTTGACTTTAGAAAACCTGTTAAAATGAATTATAGAGAAATTCAAACCTAGGCAGAAGAATTTAAAGGCAAAATTATTTCAAGATTGAATTATATGGTTACAGAGAGATAGCCTGTTTTCAAACAACCAAACTTAATCCAGTAACCTTCCAGGAACTATCTGGTCTAGGGCATGTATAAGCTAATTGGACTCCAGTAGAAATGTTAGATTTAAGGAGATCTAAAGAAGCTATATTATCATATGGCATACATTCTCCATTTGTAAAGCAACTAAGTTTGCTGCTATTTCATAACTGTAATTTTGATATTATTATTATTAGTTGTAATGTAAATATCTGATATGCAACCACTGTGAAAAGATCATTTCACCTGAAAGAGTTTGTGACCCATAGGTTGAGGACTGCTGCCATCTAGACCAAGATCCTTTTCCTCTAGATCAGGCTCCTGGACTCAAGTGAGTTTAGGTACTTAAAACCTTTGTAATAATTTCTATATACATGTTTATCCATAGACATAACAGATCTCCTCAGCTGATACTTCCTTTGAAAATTTTAACTCCATTAACCCTTCAGTTTAGCATCCAATTATCTTGGTCAAGCACAGTTATCAATAAAAATTTTCCTCTGTCTTTCATACTTAATTTTCATCATTTTTTAATTGCCTTCAGTTTTTCATTATCCCACTGAGGGCACTGATGCAGCCTAATAGTAACCAGCTGGTTAGATTTTCCTTGGATGCACTGCTCCAGTTTTAAAAGCTTTATTTACTGAAAAGTACAAAACTGCTCAGCCTTTGAAAAATTCTTCCAAATCAATGAGTGAATGTTCTAACAACAGAGACATTTTTTTAATACACTTAGTGTCTTTCTTCCTGCCTGATCAAGTCTAGATTGAAAGAGAAGTCAACCCCAGAACCCAGGTGGCACTTGATTAGACAAGTCATGCTCAATAGTTCCTGACTTTGTAGATGCAGATGGGTTCAAAACTAGAGTATTAGAGTGTTCATTATGTGAAAGGAAGGCATGTGGAAATAGGACAAAGTACAAAATGATATAATGGAGTAGGAAGCAGGGATGGGGGAGAGAGCCCATGTTGAAAATGCAGGTTATTTTTAATTTACTACTTTTTAACTTTTTAATATACTAATTTTATTCTTTGAAATTTTTACTTTGTGTGTGTGTGTGTGTGTGTGTGTGTGTATGACTCAACCTGCTGAGTCAGTTTTTGTGTAAATTGTTTCAGAGCTGACCATCTGCACTGGACAACCAAGAAGGAGACTGTTCCCTGGGAGAGGTAAATTATCCTTTTCCTAGCAATTGTAAGTTGACAATAGTTCTTAGCTTGGGGGTGGACCCCAAAGAATTTTCTTCTTCCGTGCTAACATATCCATTGATCTTGCCATTGCCTGGTCTTTATGTATACATTCTAGGAGAGACTATTTGCAACTAGACTTCCCAGTATTCTGACTTATAGGGCCCTGGCCTCCTCCCATATTGAGTAAGCTGTTGTCTGCCTACCAACCTTGACCAGATGTCCTCCCTAGGCTAATTCCCTGCCAGTTTCCACCCTCCTGAATGCTTAAGGGAAGTTCCTTGTTTGTGTATCCTGCATATTGGGCATTAACAGCTTAGATGCAAGATTGTAAACATCAGTAGCGAACTTCTGCCCTCTGGGGTTCTCCCATTGTGCTGTAAGCCTGTATTTAAGGTTTCCTTCCTCTTTTAATAAACGACATTTGGCATTCTGCTGAGGCAAGTGACCCACTGTCTTTGTCTCTGTTTTTTTAATCCATAGCCCCTCACTCAGACATGGTGAACGGATGGTGGTAGCGCAGGCATTATCGATATAAATGGAGGTTTTACCGAGAACCGAGAAAGAAGGGACGTTGCTGATGGAAACCCAAAAGGTAAGGCTGGCCAGCAATTTAAAGAAAAAAAAGAAAGGATAAGGGTGAATTGAAATGGGTGCAGCTAGCTCACAGTCAGTTAATTGGACTGCTGAAGCAGGAGGGCACTGAAGTTAAGATAGGGCAAGACAGCTAAAGATTTCATGAAAATAAAAAAAGAAATCTTCCCAATAGAGAAGAGGGAAGAAAAGGAAATTTCCCGTTAGAAAAGGGAAAAAATTTTAATCAAGAAAAAAGGATTTTCCCGGTAAAAGGGGGAAAAATTTTGAAACTAGGCCCAAAGATTTTTAGGTCCCTGTAGAGGAAGGATGAAGGAAAGAGAAAAGCCTCTTCCCAGTGGTAATGGAGGAGGAAAGGCTCTTTCCAATTTAAAATTTTTCAGGATAGCTAAAATTCTGAGCTCTTTCTGCCTGCCAGCACAGAGCAGCAGCATCTGAATTACAAAGAGTCAGCAGGTAGGCCTCAATGCTGCTGACTGAACAAACAAGCAAGGCCAGAGCTTAAAGTTTTGTTGTCTGTTTGTTTAATTTTGGTTTAAATGTTTTTTCTTTTTCCCTCAGAGTGGGAATAATTCAATATGTAGGATCCCTTCGTGGGAAATGTTTTTCTGTTTTTTCTCTTATGGTGGAAATAACTCATTATCAGGCAGTCCCTTCATGGGAGTAAAAAGTGTAAATGGCAGTGCATGTTCATGGGGCTTGAGATGGCCTGGGTCAGTGGGCGGGCAGGTACGCCAAGGCAGGAGGTGTAGCCATGAAGCCGACAAAGGAAACAGATTCGCAGGCAGGCAAGCAAGCAGAGGCTGGGAGAGGGATAGGTGCTAAGTTTAAATAAGCCCAACTTCTGGTGAAAAATGGTTTTGGTCAGGACATGGAATGCTAAGTCAATGCTGTTTGAATTTCCAGGGATATTAATCATTCATTGTTTAAAGGATGTTCTGTTCTTTTGATTGTCTTAATAAATATTTGGATGAATGTTTGATTCTCATGTAGATAAGCTAAAGGAACAGAATTCATAATTTTGAACTATATATTAGGTATGCTCTTATCTGTTGATCATTACTGGAACTTTGGTTCTGCTCTTTAAGTTGCTTTCTAGAAATTCTTGCAGAGTCTATAGAAATATAACACCTGAAATGGATTGGGTTGTTAGCTTATTAAATAGTGTTGCTAAGATAAACCCATAAAAAAATCTCTTGCTAATAAAGAGGTTACAAAATTATTTTTCCAATAAATAAAATACAGGTAAATTGGTCCACATTGTTAATAATTGGTGATTTACATTAATGTGTTACTTGAAATCTATAAAAAAAAGATCCTCTTTTTTACCTAAAGTTACCTCTTCAAATCCTATAGAGATTGTATTTAATGCTTTTATAATTGGCATATGTAAAGGACCATGGAAATAGAAGCTGATGATAGAATTGTTCAATTATTATTGCTTTCATATTTTAAATACAAAATGGTGCCTATATGTAGAACTGGAGGCTTTGGAAGTACAGGAGAAAAGGTGTTTTGACAAACAGTTATCAATGATAAACAGCCTAAATTAAAAACAAAATTATATGGTATTGAGATTGAAATATTACTGGATTCTGGTGCTGGACATATCTATAATTTCACAAGAATCTTGAGATCCCCACTGGCCTCTACAAGAAGTCAGGAAAATGGAGGCTATTATAAGATCTTAGAGCTGTAAATAAAAATCATGCTTCTCATGGGAGCAACACAGCTTGGCTTGCCTGCCCCCGTGGCAATTCCTAAATATTAACATTTAATTGTGATTGACTGATATTTAATTGGCTGCTAAAGATTAAAAAAACTTGTTTTTGATGCCTTTTCTAAATTACAAGAGGTTCTTTGTCTGGCTAATTTACAAATAGCCCCAGAAAAGGTACAGGTATCCTTTCCCTATCATTATTTAGGTCATGAATTGTTACACACAGGCATACATCCATAAAAGATTATTCTGTGTATGGATCAACTACACACACTTAATGATTTCCAAACCTTTCTGGGAGATAGTCAATGGCTTCGGTCCACTTTAAAGATTCCAACAGGTCAACTTCATCCATTGTATGATATCTTAAAGGGCAACCCTGACCCTTTATCTCCCTGTAAATTAACAGCTGAAGGGCATACAGCCCTACAGTGTGTGCAAGAGGCCCTGGAGCAGGCTCATGTGCAACATAGAGATCTTTCTTCTCCCTTATTGTATTTGATATTTTGTTTTTCTCATTCACCTACTGGAGTGTTTTGGCACACAGGTCCAATTCTATGGGTACATTCCCCAGCTTCTCCAGCAAAAACCATTAGTCCTTATCCATAGGCTATTGCTCAGATTATATTTAAGGGAATCAAGATTAGTGTTCAAACTCTTGGTAAGGGGCCAGATATTGTGATGACTCCATACACCCAGTCTTAAATAGCATGGTTGCAAGCTAATGATAATGATTGGGCCATATTGACATGCTCCATGCAGGGTCAGTTTGATACTCACTACCCCTCTAATGATGTGTGTAAATTTTTTAAATTGCATCCTGTTGTATTTCCAAAGATAGTACAGTGACTCCTATCCCTCAGGCCCATGTGGTATTTACTCATGGCACTTCACGTGGTTTTGCTGTGGTAGTTTTGAAAGTCCAGGGCACTTCTGCCCAGATGGTGGAGGTACAGACACTGTTGCTTGCATTACAGATGTTTTCTGATGAGCTTCTAAACATTTATACTGATAGCCAATATGTGGCACATGCAGTTATGCCTTTGGAGACAGCAGCCTACATACCATCCATTTCTCCCATTCATGAATATTTGTTGCAAGTTGCAAGGACTTATATGATGGTCCCGCTCACATAACGTTTATGTGGGCCATATTAGAGCTCATACTCAATTGCCTGGACCTCTAAGCGAAGGTAACTCATATGGCTGTCACATTAGTTTGTTCTGCCTTTGAAAAGGCTACTCAGTTGCTTCAACATTATCATCTTAATGCTGGATCTCTTCGTCATCATACGGACATAACCCAGGAACAAGTCATCCAGATTGTTAAATCATGTCGTATTTGTGCTGAATTTTTACCTGTTCCTCATTTGAGAGTTAATCCCCAAGGACTTTTACCTAATCATGTGTGGCAAATGGATGTCACACTCGTGCCTTCCTTTGGAAAATTACAATATGTCCATGTGTCTATTGATACATATTCCTCTCTAATTTTTGGTTCTGCCCATTCATGGAAAAAGGTTAAAAATGTAAAGAATCATTGTCTTCATGCTTTTGCTTACATGAGAGTGTCAAAATGCATAGACTGATAATGGTCCCGCCTACAGCAGTATGGGATTTTCAAAATTCTGCCAAGATTTTTCTATCATTAATAAGACTGGTATACCTTATAATCCTCAAGCACAGGCTATAGTAGGATGCTGCCATCGTACCTTAAAAACTTATATTGCTAAAGTAAAAAGGGGGAGCTAGGGGCTCATCTCTCCTCTCCACATTCTATTCTTTCCCTTGTTTTATATATTTTAAATTTTTTTATTGGTGGATTCTGCTGGAGTATCTGTTGCAGATAAGCACTGGAGGGCTCCTGTTGCAAATCATCCTCTGGTGTGAGGGAAGGATCTTTCTACTGGCACTTGGAGATGACCTGATCCGGTGTTGGTGTGGGCCCAGGGATCTGTTTGTGTCTTTCCACAGAACAATGAGGTTCCTCTTTGGGTTCCTCAGCACTGTGTACACCCTGTGGCTGCTGCTGAATCCCAACATGGCAGAGACCTATTGGGCCTTTATGAAAAACTCTCCCCTTCTGATGCCAATGGGGATTGAGAGCCCAATATGGCTAGCCTTGGCAAACATTATTGTAAGCCTAGGAACTGTAGCCATGCAGCTGGATTCTCCAGAAGGTAATGTATGGTAACTGCTCTTTCAAGCATGTTTGAGAACGTGTCACCCAGACACCTTGGAGATTAAGGATAACCCTGAAGGTCACTGACCTCCATTTGTTAACAGTAGCATGTCAGCTAAGCCTTTTCACATTTTGCAACCCTCTTCAAGCTGGTGTAGTACCTACTTTTCAGGAGTGGCTCTGTGCAACATTTATTGGCCTCCTGAAATTCATTGAGCCTCCAATGAAGATACCTTAAAATTTGTGAGCCTGAATGTAGCCATTATTGAGACTATTAGTTCTATTCCTTGTGTGCTGTCTGTTTTTTCTTTATGGTTCTTGGTTGTTCTTTTGCAGAGCTGCCAGCTTAAGTCATGCTGGGATCAAGAAATATGGGCCTTGGTGTTTCGGGTTCCTGGAGTTGTGTCCATGCTAGTGGATGCTCACATGCTCCAGAAGAGAACTTAACATCGCTGCTGCCTTGTTGCTGCTATAGCAGTGATGGCCATTTCTGCTACTGTTTCTGGGATTGCTATATCATAATTGGTTACTACAGCTAGCACAATGGAGACCCTGGCAGCAAAAGTAGCCACATTAATTAACCACAGTTAATTAATCTTTCATTCTATTGGGCATGAAAAATTTAATTCAATAGTTATATACATTTCGATTGGCTTTGAAATTTATAAAACTCAAGTTCCATTTGCTTTTGGGATACCATCTTATGAGGACTCCAATTTGCATAAGGCTCAAAGGAAGGGAATGGCTCAATTGCCTTTAGCCTCCCAGCTATGTGTGGGTTAGGACTTCTGTTGGTCTTTTCTGTGTCACACAGATTGCAAGCCCAGTGCCACTTTGAGATCTTTGGCAGCAGTTAACTCCACAGCTCATGTGATTGAGCCTGTATGATAATGAGTATTCAGAGATGGGTAATGCTTGGGGGGCACTCACCAACCTAAGACAGAGCACTTGTGTGGCCTGGGCAGGTGTCTCCATGATGGGTAAGGTGACCTGCTGATGTCCCACACAACCTAAGTCAGAAGCTCATTTTTTTAGTAAAAAGGGGGGACCTGTAGGGCCCTGGCCTCCTCCCAATTTGGGTAGCTGTTACCTGCTTGCCAACCTTGACCAGATGTCCTCCCTATGCTAATTCCCTGCTGGTTCCCACGCTCCTGAATGCTTAAGGGAAGTTCCTTGTTTGTGTATCCTGCATATTGGGCATTAACAGCTTAGATGCAAGATTGTAAACATCAGTAGTGAACTTCTGCCCTCTGGGGTTCTCCCATTGTGCTGTAAGCCTGTATTTAAGGTTTCATCCCTCTTTCAATAAATGACATTCGGCATTCTGCTGAGGTGAGTGACCCACTATCTTTGTCTCTGTTTTTTGATCCAGAGATCCTCGCTGGGACATGGTGAATGGGTGGTAGTAGCACAGGTGTTATCGCTACACTGACTCTTACCACATTTTTGTTTCCCTCCTCTATAATGCTCCTTGAGCCATAGATGCAGGCACTGTCTAAGTGGATTTAAAGTCCATTCAAAAAGTGGGGAATTATACCTGATATAAGAAATCTTTCAAGTTTCCTGAAACTAGTGAAGTCATGAAGCTTAGGAAAATCACCACACTGCCTCTTTGCTTGGCCAGCATAATCCTTAACTACATTCTAACTCTTATTCTTATACCAACAGGTAAGTACAGCTACCATCCCTCCTCAAACAAGCCTCTTTTTATAGCAAGTGGAGACTAGACACAATAAGGGAATTTCACATGGAACCCAGCCCCAACACATACACCATGTAATTTGCTTTTTTTCTTTTTTGAGACAATGACTTCATGTAAGACAGGCTAGTTTTGACCTCTCTGTGTAGCACAGGATGGTCTTGAATGGTCGGCATGCTTTTGTCTCCTCAGTGATAAGATTACAGGAACAAGACACCAGATATAGCTACAATACATTTCTGACAGTATTTCATCATCACGAAGAAGATACTTTGAGTCAAACGGTGAGACCTCATTTACACCACAAATGACTGGCAGAGTATGATCTCAACTCCATATGAGAATCAGATCCAGATGGGGTCATTGTTAAATGTCATCAGCTGACTGCATCTGTTGAGGGTTAGAGGATAGTTCTATTTTGAAAGAAAATCACTCAGTGCATTCTTATCATGTATTGACTTCTCTTCCTTACATGTTTGTGAATGCATTGTGGCCTCAGTATGATATCTGTAGACATGTTATCAATATGTTAAGGTGCATTTCACAAATGAGAAGCATAATAGACAATAAGTTCTAGAACACCAAAAATATTTATCTTGTAATATACTGACAGAAAATCCTAAATGACAAGTGTAAATAATTACTAGCATTGGTGAAATATAATGATTTAATAATGGTATTATTTGAGTAGTAACATTCAGAATTTTTAATTTTTTAAAAACATTTATTTACTTATGTAGTCTTTATGGTTATTTTTATATGAACACAGATTTAACAAATAAAGAAAAGAATTGTTTTCAAACATTAAACTAGATTTTCTTTTGTATGTACTAAAATTGATTAAAGACTTTTACAAAATATAATCCAAAATGTATCTGTTTATGAACCCTCAGATCCACCTTAAATTCTGTTACAAAACATGCACTTCCTAAGCAGTACATCAGCCCTTTTAGTTATGATTAATTTAAGAGTTTGGGCATATTTCTTAAGGAGAACAGGAACACTGGTTTTTGTATCACTTCTTACAAGCCTGATTATTTGGATGCAGGACTTCTCAGAGTATTTTATAATTCTGCCTTTCCAAAGGGTAACATTTGCAACTTATGAAGATCCTACTCTGCAGTGCATTTCAGCAAGCCAATTAATCCTTAAGGTTCTGCTTTGTGACTGAGCATCTGTTTGGATGGCATGCTACATAGCTGTTTCCTCTAAAATGATGCATCCTCTCATGGAGAGAAGAGGGAGGTTCTTCTGTCAGGAAGCTTAAAAATCTTACTAGTTTCTGAAAGTTATGAGAGTCGCAAGGCATCTGTACAAGGTTAAGTAAGTGGTAACATTGCTATGGAGAGGAGACTAGGTGAAATAGCTGCCTCCAAATGTGGCAAGGAGTTCCAAGAATGCTAGCTTCATGAACCATCCTGAATAGTATATGGGCATTTCTGTAAGGGGCTCCTGTGAGTCACAGCTCACTTATGTTACTATAAATAATGCCAATATAGTCACTGGCTCAAAAAATGATGCTTAGATGGGATAGTTTCTCTGCTCTGTCATCAGTGTCCTAGCTTGGGTAAACAGATATATTTGTTTATGTGTCCCAGTGAACATAAACCATAGAAAGGCTCTTAGGATATTTATGCTAGCATCAAATGCATTACCAATAATAGGATCTTTCATCTAGAGAAGGCCTGTAAAACAGCCACAAGCAATCTCTCTCTCTCTCTCTCTCTCTCTCTCTCTCTCTCTCTCTCTCTCTGTGTGTGTGTGTGTGTGTGTGTGTGTGTGTGTGTATTTACAGGTATATATGTATTTACATGTGCTCATAACTTAGAATTATTTTAACACTCATGAAAGCTGTTAAGGAGTTTGTGCTGCACATACACACACATATAATATATATGAATGATAGGAAAACAAGGTGCAAGAAGAGACCATATATACACATAATATGTAATATTTGGTCAGCTTTAATCTGTATAGTTAATACTACAATTTAAGCAATAACTCATGTTATATTAATGCTAGCCTTATAAAATGAGTTTATTACTTCAGTACCAATAAAAATGGAATGGCTGTTAATGTTATTTTAAAATAAAAAACTACAGTCTGAGTTAAATAACTCATGGTCAGAGTATATCACAGCTAGTAGTAAAAGTCACATCAGGGTTGAGAAACTAATGAATGAAGTGAAAATACTAAATCATGAATATGTTCCTCCTCAAAGTAAGCTAATGAAGGATGTGTTTCAAGAAACATCTACGTTCTTGGCTCCTTTGAACAGCAGCAATTTGGTGAATGACCTTGCCAGAAATATTTGGCTAATAAAAATCTACCAGGAACATCAGCATTGTTAAAGAACTCATGGCAAATATAGCTTTAAAAAATTAAGAAGGGGGAAACTGTCTGAGAGTTCAGTGATGAGTGAGAAATGTCAGCTCTAATCACACTCCTGTAGAGGAACTGGGGTGAAAAGCAGCTAAACCAATGTTCCTGATACTGAGGTTCCATCGTGCAGTCTGTGGATAGTAGGAGAATAAGGAGGCCCCCAGACTGCTGAGGAGTTTGGGATGAAGTTTCAGCAATGTTTTTGGTACACAGGGGAATCTGCTGAAAGCTGCAGATCTGGAACCCCACTCCAACTTAGACAATTATCTTCTCCTGATGGGAAACTGACTGCTGTGGAGTTGCCAGCTGATCAATTCAGAAACAGAATGTTCTTTAAGGAAGTTTTCTCCTCATTCTCCTTTCTTTCTTTTTGAGTTTGCTGCAAACTGATAGCTCTTAATAGAGATTTTGTAAAAGATCTGGAATGCATAAAGTACTGTTTAGCAATAGCACTCACTAAATTGCAAGGTTGAGGGACAGCCATTGACAAAATAGGCTCTTGTTTTCAACTGTCAGGAGAGCTTTCAGAATATCGAAGCTGAGTATAAATTCTAAACTTTACTATAAACTCTGACCTATAGAAATGATTTGCATACTTCTTGTCTTGTGAATAGTTTAGCTAAGAAATCTCTACTAAATATTAAGAAATCTCTTCTGGATATTTGCTAAGGTAGCCCTATAGAGTTTTCTTATGAACATAAGTTTGTAAGAAGTATAAATAACTGTATGTTGAATATGAGTGTAAATGTTGAATTGTGTTTAATGTAAGTTTGTAAAATGTAAATATCTATAGTGATATAAGTTGTAAGAAGTGTAAATACATATAGTAAATAGTCATGCTAGTTGTAAATCTGTTTAGTAAGGTTTATACTAGAATTATGTTGATGTTAATGAACCACAATTTGGAAAAAGCTAAGAAAATTTTTGTTTAATGTAATTTATCTGATACAGTTTCCATCAAGACTTTATTGATTTAAAAGGGGCTTGGCAGAGCTAAGGCTTTTACAGACATCTTAAGACCCAGTCCAAAAAAGATATGTCCTTTATCATCCTCTTCTCCTGTAGTGGGAAGTATGACAGCTATGGAGATTGCTGTGGATAGTTGTCAGCTCAATAGGAACCTGGGACAGAGCTGAGTAATGCTCAGTACTCCTTCCTGCCAGAGGCTCAGAGTCAGGGATGGGCAACTTTCTCTTGATAGCTTCCAGCCTAAGACAGAGTACACTTCATGGAAAGCATATCTCAATGGTGGGTAATGGAAGAATTAATCATGAAGAATGACC
The DNA here is from genome assembly GCF_004664715.2 of Peromyscus leucopus. NCBI lineage: Eukaryota > Metazoa > Chordata > Mammalia > Rodentia > Cricetidae > Peromyscus > Peromyscus leucopus. Next base: position 16,017,382 of record NC_051084.1, read on the forward strand.
CAAGACAGAACTCAGTCTATCTGATGGGGCCTGAGGGGCTCTTTAAAAAATTAAGAGGGGGGACCTATGGGAACCCACAAAAGCTTCCTAGTGAGACCTGAACTTGCTATACACAAAAGGGCTGCATTAGGGGATGGCTTGAATACATGCATGGTTACTAGGTGTTTGGGATGGTCTGTACTTGGTTGTACTGGGGGGAAATCTTTTGCTTCACCCCTTAGCATTCCTTTAAAAACCATTTAGAAGAGACAGAATGTCTGGTGGGTTTTGACCCAGGCCCCCCAATCTATCCTGTGTTTCTAATTGTCTCTTTCCTCTATATTTCTATCTACATATTTGTCACTTCTCCCTCCTCAAGAGTACTCTGGGGGAAACAGTTGGAGATGCTCTCCCTCAGATTTGGGATCAGAAAATTCTATTTCTTCTGGGTCATCAGGGCTGAGGTAAAGATGAACTTAGAGCAGCCATTCACAACTTACTGCTATTAATAATATGTTCATGGGGCAGATTAGAAGGCTCAGAAATTAGAAAACTGGCTGCTCATACACAGGGCCTGACTTTGATTACTAGCACCCAAGCACCCACAAGACAGCTCACAACGGTCTGTACCTACAGTCACGGGGATCAGACATTATCTTCTTTAGAATGCTAAAGATGATGTCTCACTGCTCCTTCAGTCTCCAATCACTTAAAGGTAAGGAAAGCCCTTTCTAGATGGTTGTCTGAGGATTCAATGGATTTCTATACCTCTGTGAATGGACTCTATATTGCTTCTTATTTTCATTGTCAACACAGTTCTCTTAATGTGATTAAAGATAACAAAAGATTTTGTTGAAACCAATCAGAATCCAGCCATATTATATTGGGAAAAGTTCCCTAATTTGAAATAAGCTTTTTCTTTTTGGAATTTCTCGAGACAGATATGTCTACATTGCCACGGCTGTCCCAGAATTCATTATGAGGACCAAGCTGGCCTCAAACTCACAGAGATCAGTTCCAAACAATCTTTCAAGTGCTGGGATTACAGCCATGCTGGATCCAAGTCCAGCTGAGGTATGTGTTTTTAAATGACCTATCATTGAATCAGAAAATAAATGGATAAAATAAGATTTAAAAAGGGACCATCACTGTTTTGATGAACAGTAATATTTCCTGAAATTCTAATTTAAATGGACAAATCATTTCATATGTTCTCAATAATTGAGTTATTTTATACATTTTAAATTTCATCCATTTAAAATGTTTGAACTGTGTCTGTATGTACACATGTGCTATGATGTGTATGTAGCAGTGAAAGGACAACTTACAATTGTCTATTTTCTACTTCCCCTATGTGAGTTCTAGTGATGAAACCTAGGGAGTCATTTGGATGCAAGTGACCTTAATGGCACTTATTCAGGTTTAAAAAATATTTATGTATGTGCTGATATAAGAGTGTGCATATGCCACTGCCCAAGTGTAAAAATAATAGAAAAACTTGTAGAAGTAATATGGGTTTCTCAGAAATAGAACTCAGGTCATCAGGTTAGTAGCTACAAACTTTAATGAATCAGGGAATTCTCTGGCATTCAATTGTGATTCTGAGAAAGTGTTATAAACAAATGTTTATTCCTCAGAATAAACAAATTAGAAAATGTATGGTCATATAAATATTTTATATGCAAAGGGGATTTATTATAAAAATTGTTTTGTTTTTTTCTTTAACCTTGCATGAAAATAAGTTTACAATCTGAAAAGACAATAGTTTACTGTTGTAATATTTCTACTAATCTTATTTGAGCAACAGTGAGATGGCTCAGTGAAAATGGTCTGTGGCTGGAAACCTGATCTTGATTACCATATTATGAGGACAAAAAGTAGAAACCAAAAAGCTGTGTTCTATCTCCTCATATCTGCCATGGGTCTACTAACCCATAATTACATTAGACATACACCATAAATGTTTGTTACAAAATAAATCTTAGTGCCATTATATTACATCTCTGGATAATTCCCATAGAAGGCAGTACTTGAAGATGAAATGCCAAGTGGTTAACTAATGGGGACATGGAGAAGCAAGGAAGACCGAATTATGTGTATTATGCGCATATATGTATGTATATATATATATATGTGTGTGTGTGTGTGTATGTATACATATATATAAAATATGTGTATATATCTATAAAACATCAAGCTATAGTATGAGATAAAGTTGATTGCTGATTATCCTACTTTATTATGTATTTTTTACCAGATAAATGAAAATACTGCTTTGAAGACACACATGAGGCATATAATGTTTCTTATATTCTCTTCTATTAAGCATTTTAATATTAGCATTGTTAAAATGTGTTGACAAAACAGCACATGTTGAGAGTACATCATCTACTCTTGTACTAGTACTCAGGAGGTGGACATATGAAGAGCATGAGTTCAGATATATCCCTGAATCATTACTGACATCCAAGCCAAGCTGAATAACAAACAACAAAATCTCAAGGGAATTTGTAAAAATATGAAAAACAAAGCCAGGAACAACAACCCACCATCATTTCACAGACATCATTACTTGAAAAGTGTAATCAAACACTGCCTGATATTTAAATAAACAATAGAACACTTAGATGATGATACCATTCAGTACATTGCAGCAGAAAAACACCAGTCTTGTGTGAACATGGTAACTTACTTCCTTCAAGGCTACAATGAAAAATAAATGAAACATGATTTATTATCTTGAAGCTAAAAACAACTGTGATGTCCAAATCGTTTACATGAATAGGGGTTTTCTATTATATGAGTTTCTCCCTATTTCCTGACTTCAAAATGACATAAGTAGACTGAAATATTTACATTACTAGAGACATGGCTGGGCAGTTGAGATATGTTCATTCTTAGGACCAAGGTCTGATTTTTGACAACTCCCGGGATTTCCTACTAGAAGATGACCCAAAGGTTTAAGTTCTCAGGAACAAGCATGCAAATTCCCATACCCACACAACACACACTGACATCACATAATTACAATTAAAACAACTCTTAAACAAACCATTTTTTATTCATGAATGCTTTTCTTTTGGAAGCATTCATTCCTGTAACACAAGTGGTTGAGGCATCTAATGGCTTACTTACAAAGTTCTTCTTCACCATGAATTGGTTCATATAACAAAGAGCAACATTTAGGCATTAAGTCTGAGAAATCAATCCTTCTAAGTTGGTGGTTTCATTTGGGAGTATTCAGGAGATGTTGTGCTGCTAAAGGAAATATGTCACTGGGGAAAGGCTTTGTGAATTTATATCCACACATTATTTCCAGTTCCCATTCTGCTTCATGCTGCAGGTTAAGGATGTGAGTTCTTAGCTTCCTGCTTTAGCTGCCATGTCTGACACTTATTGCCATGCCACTTTTATGGTATTCCTGTATCCTTCTGGAACCAAGAAACCAAATTAAACTCATTTATAAGTTATATCACAATGAAAAAGGAGCCAATACAAATTCATAAAAGTTTACACGTGAATTAGTTATTTCATGTAATTGAAGAGAACTACAGAATCTAAAAGGGTTATGTTATTGTTTAAATTCATAGTTCAAGTGTTAAAGCTCTAGAGGAAAAGGTACTCTGACTATCAGAATCATGCTATATCTACAGCTGTGCAAGGAAGGTCTCCTGAATACCTTTAGCTCTAAAGAGAAAGGTACCCTGACTTTTGGAAGTCAGGCTATACCTACAGCTGTGAAGGAAAGATATCCTGGATACCTACTGCTGTGAGGAGAAAGGTATTATTTCATCTAAGTTCCAGGCTAAAATGTTACTTCTTGGCTTCATTCAAGTAAAGGGGAAACTGCTGCAGAAATGCAGCAGTCTCTGGTGAAAAGTTGTTACTTCTGCTTTGCTCCTTTAAGGGAATTTTCTAACAGAGGTGTCCATTGTTTCTCTGCTCCAATGCAATACTGAGTTTCTGATCTGCTCCAGTGAAAGGTCTTCACCCAAAACTTATTTAACAGATTTATTTGGGAGGAAGAAATTTAAGAGAGTGACTGCCTCTGCCAGGGTGGTAAAAGGTAGCTGACAACTGAATAGGCACAGAGCTTGAACAAGCTCAAAGATTGGCTGGATTTCATGCTCAGCGATTGGTTGGTATCAAGCTCAGGGAATGGTTGGTTTTGTGCTTAGTTGGTCAAGGGTAGAGTATGTTTCTTTGTCTCTGGTTTCAGGTCCAAAGTGTATTTCTTTCACTGGCCACTTTTAACATTTTGGGTTTGGTTTCAGGGTTAGGGTGTTTCTATCACTGAGTCTTGATTCAGGGACAAAGTGTGTTTCTTTGACTCTAGTTTCAGGGTCAGAGTATGGTTTTGGAATTGATTTCAGGGTCAAAGAGTGTGTCTTTCACTAGCTCTATTTTCATGGTCAGTGTGTTTGTGTGACTGGCCCTTTCACCCTATACATAAGCCTTCATAAAAAAAACATAAATTTATTTTTTCCATGAGTTTGCTAGTGCAAACAATATAAAAAAGGACACCATAATTATTGCACAGATTGTTAACACTGCCAAATATTTTTCTACAGAATACACACTCCTGTGTAACTAATTATAAGTGTGTTGGATAAAGATCTTACCAAATACTTTATAATGAGATGCCCTCAGCATCTTTTTCAGATAGCTGAAGACTACTGTAATATGGAAAGGCTTTAACAGATTGATTGCACATAGAAAGATTTACTCCTATATAAAGTGCAAAACTTTACCACTATGACTATATTTATAGGATTTTTTTGCATGATTTTTTCTCATGATTTTGAAGATTACTCATACATGCAAAGGCTTTACCACACTGTTTACATTCATATGGTTTCTCTCCAGTATGTGTTCGTTTATGCCTTTGAAGATGACTGTGTTGTGCAAAGGCTTTATCACACTGATTACATTCATAGGGTTTCTCTCCAGTATGTGTTCTTTCATGTGTTTGATGAGTACTGAATTGTGCAAAGGCTTTACCACACTGATTACATTTATAGGGTTTCTCTCCAGTATGTGTTCTTTCATGCATTTTAAGAGCACTCATATAGGCAAAGGCTTTATCACACTGATTACATTCATAGGGTTTCTCTCCAGTATGTGTTCTTTGATGCATTTGAAGACCTTTGTGACATGCAAAGGCTTTATCACATTGATTACATTCATAGGGTTTTTCTCCAGTATGTGTTCTTTGATGCATTTGAAGACTTTTGTGACATGCAAAGGTTTTATCACATTGATTACATTCATAAGGTTTCTCTCCAGTATGTATTCTTTTATGAATCTGAAGAGCATTGACATATGCATAGGCTTTACCACACTGATCACACTCATAGGGTTTTTCTCCAGTATGGACTCTTTTATGTGTCTGAAGATGACCACGAGATGCAAAGGCTTTACCACACTCATTACATTCATAGGGTTTCTCTCCAGTATGTATTCTTTGATGTATTTGAAGATGACTTGGGCATACAAAGGTTTTACCACATGCATTACATTCATAGCTTATCTCTCCAGTATGTGTTCTTTTATGCATTTGAAGATGACTGTGAAATTCAAAGGCTTCACCACACCGCTTACATCCATAGGGTTTCACGCCAGGATGTTTTCTTTGATGCCTTTGAAGATGACTGTGTCGTGCAAAGGCTTTATCACAGTGATTACATTTATAGGGTTTCTCTCCGGTATGTGTTCTTTTATGCACATTAAGACTACTGACATATGCAAAGGCTTTACCACACTGATTACATTCAAAGGGTTTCTCTCCGGTGTGTGTTCTTTGATGCATTTGAAGAAGATTGAATTGTGCAAAGGTTTTATCACACTGATTACATTCATAGGGTTTCTTTCCAGTACGTGTTCTTTGATGCATTTGAAGACTTTTGTAACATGCAAAGGTTTTACCATATTGATTACATTCATAGGGATTCTCTGTAGTATGTGTTTTTTCATGCATTTGAAGAGTACTGAGGTGTTCAAAAGCCTTAATACATTGAGTATATATTGAAGGTTTCTCTCCAGCTTGACTTCTTTCATGCCTGCAAGGATAATGGCACATGTAAAAGCATTTTCACATTCAAAACACAGTTTAATCTTTATATCTGTATGGATTAATTTTATAATTTGGTTCAATTGTAAAGAGGAATTAGATCTTAAGGTTTTATCACTGTATTCACACTCATGTTATTCCCCTGCATCTTTGAAGATACCTGTGATGGTAAGATCCTTTATTTCATGGCTCACATTTACAGTATCTTTTTTCTATATGAGATATTCACATATTTGAAGAGAACTGGAAAAAAATCAGAGCTTTAACACCTTTATTGCATTAATAAATTTTCCTATACTGTGAATCATATTACATTTGCTAAATGAACTAGGACAAACAGAAGTTTTTACACAGTCCTAGTACTCATAGGAATTTTCTGCAGTATGAGTATGGTGATGCATTAACAATGAACCTGGAAAACCAATTACTTGTATATTTGAATCAAATTCAACAATTATACACAATGTGGGGATTGCTACATATCTTCTAATTGTTCTGAAAGAGAGGTATGTCATGTCTTTCCATAGCCCTATGCTCATCTGACTTGTATTCAGAGTGACATATGATATACATAGTAAAGGAAGAATAACCAATAAAAGTTTTCCACATTCAATTCACACAGTTTTTCATAACAACTGCCTTTTGATTCTTGGCTCTAACTACCCCTCTCACTAAACAGCACAGTCACAACAAGTGTATGAGTTACACTAGCTTTACTGTGGACAAATTTGTTATTAGAAAGCTTTGAAGATACATTAATCCCTATTCACTGTGTATGCCTTTTGTAATATGAATTGTATGAAATAAATGGATTGACAGTTTTATAGCATAGCTTTCATAGTGCTATGATTCATATAGTGATATCAGTTAAGGCATTGTTTTCTTGACTTCTTTCTTAAAAGAATGCCTTATAAATGCAATTCACCTACCTGAAATTGAGGTATAAGGTTTTGTGAGAATTTAATAATTATCAATGTACTTTAAGCTATGCTTATTTATACTATTGCTTTTGTTTAAAACTTCCAGGACACATTATAATTTCTTCAGAGGCACATTTGTATCACCTTGGACATGAAAATTACCTTTCATATCTTCTAGAACTTTGACAATGTTCTTCAATATTATGGTCTTCCCAACTGTATCCTAAAATACAGTACCAAAAAAATGTATATCATTGAAAACTGCAAAAATATCAGTTAATATCTTCAGTGAACCTTAAATATGCCTGATTTATTCAGCTCATTCTTGTTCTTTCTCAATAAGATTACAGAAGGGCATCAATAACCAAGGAACAGTTGTCACCTTATTTTAAATCATAGAGAATATTCAGTGTTACCTATAGTAAGAAGGTTCCAATAGGTCTCCAGCATCACATCTTTGTAGAGATTCTTCTGGGAAAGATCCAGCAAAGTCCACTCTTCCCAAGTGAAGTCGATATGCACATCATTATAGGTCACTCCATTCTAAAATATCCCATACATATGTACAAAGTATGATACTGAAATTGTTAATGTATACTTCATTAACAATATAATCATATAATTCTTGTGATCCCCACACTTATTTCCTAAAATAGCCATTATACTGTAATCAGCTAATCAATTTAGAAGGAAACTTAATAGGAAGTTCACCTCTGTCATTTTTGTACCCTTTGAATGGGATATCATCTTGCAAGAGAAATACCTAATAACAAACATAGAGAGACAAGTAAATAGATCAACAGTACACAGTATACACGAGAGAAGTTTATGAACAATTATTACAAAAAAGAAAAATAAGATGGACAAACTAGGTGTATTAGCTCACACATTTAACACCAGCACTCGGAAGGCAGAGGCAGGTGCCTCTGAGTTGAAAGAAGTAGGGTAGGCAAGGGAGAAGAGAAAGAGATAAATAAAACAAAAGATCTTTTGAAAAAGACATGGACATTTACTACATTTTAATATCACAAAAATATACTCACACAGAGAGACACAACACACACACATAGAAAGGGGAATAGAGAGAGAGAGAGAGAGAGAGAGAGAGAGAGAGAGAGAGAATTAAAATGGAATTATTCTGAAACAGAACAAAAATGCTCCTACTGGACACCAGAGGTAAACAAATAAAACTTTTGTGCCCTTTATAAGTTACTTCTTTGGAGTTCTTGCTAATTAGGTTCCCCAAATTCCTCAAACATTACATTTTATTGCTATTGCTCTTGATTATCCCCAAAGACACTATATGTTTGAGTCATAGTGCATGCATGGCAAAGTCAAAGTGGTAAACAAGCAGAAGCTTTATCCATACTGACTTGTTTTTATAGTGATGGAAGGTGCTATGCAAGCTACTGGGGGAGACAAATAATCAGTCATGTCCAACTACAAACACTTCAAGCTACAATAGTAACTAGCCTGGCAAGAACTGTTTACTGGTGCAATAGCAGTACAAATATCATAGGAGTGAGCAACCACTCCCTGACTGTATCCAAGTCCCTCTCCACAAGATGAAAAAAATGCCTGGCACCATTATCAGATTAAGAACTTAAGAATAGAAAGTTCATGGGCCTTAGAGATGAATGCATTACTATTATGCTGCTAAGTGGACACAGAATTAAACTTACCATTATATCCATAGGTCAATGGGCCTCCCATCCCTCAACTTACATGCTTCTAATTGAAGTAGATTGTAATTGACATGATGAAATATATATATCTGGCCAAGGTGTAAAGAATAAGTGACTAGGAATGCCCAGTGTTAAAGCAACATATATAGCTCAATCCCCTCCTAAGTCTCAGGGATCATTGTGAACAATGTGGCAGGAAGAGCATAAAAGGCAGAAGTGTGATCTGTTCTCCCAGACCAAATCTCTTAAGGCTTGTCCCTAGTGGTCCAACAGATCACCAGCTGAAGCCTCACTTCCTCCTGCCCTCCTGTGGAATTCACAGACCATCCTCTCCAACCCTCCTTCCCCCAAACCTTTGCTACAGCTCAGCCACCAACACCAGCAGGCATTTCCTATGAACACAAGCAGAGAAGACCAATAAATCAGGCAACATGCAGCTATCACACTATGGAAAAACCCCAAGAGGGAACAAAAAAACTAAAGAATATAACACCCATGCAACTTAACAAACCCAGAAATCAAGACCTGGATGCCTAGATGATAGGATAAAAACATACTCAATAACAGCCAGGGAAATAAGTCTCCACCAGAATCCAGCTATCCTAGCACAGCAGGCCCTGGATATTCCAACATTGCCAAAGAACAAGAAAAAGGCCTTAACACCAACTATATGAAGACAATAGAGGTCCTTAAAGAGGAATTGAATAAATCCCTTAAAGAAAGTGAGGAAAACACAAATAAACAATTGGGGGAAATGAATCAATCCTTTAAATAAAGCCAAGAAAAAGGAAACAAACAGTTGAAAGAAATGAATAATTATGGTGATATTTTATTTGTATTAAAATGTTATTTGTATGTTAATAAATAAAGTTGCCCGGGGGTCAGAACTATTAGCAAGCCATAGGAAAGCAGGGCAGTGGTGGCGTACACTTGTAATCCCAGCACTTGGTAGGCAGAGCTAGGTAAGTCTCTGTGTGTTCAGGGATACAGCCAGTATTGGATACACATGCCTTTAATCTCAATACTAATCACAGAAAGCCTGGAGGTCTATACAGACAGGCTGTGATGAGGTGGTCATGTGGTTGGGTTTACAACCAATGAGAAGGCAGAACAGAAACACTATAAAAAGACAGACACACAAGAAGTAGCTCTGGTTCTGAGAGGTAGGACCACCGCAGGAGGAAGGGTAAGGTTTTAGCTCTTAGCTCTGACCTCTTGGCTTTCTTCTTTGCATTGGTTCTGTGTTTCTTATTTAATAAGATGGTTGGTTACATCTACATTTAATACTGTTCAAAACCTGAAAATAGAAACAGAAGCAACAAAGAATATTGTTGGTTGTTTTTGCTATTTTGGGAGGCCCACCACCCAGCTCCCAAATAAATCACACATGGAGACTTGTTCTTACTTGTAAATGCCTGGCCTTAGCTTGGCTTGTTTCTTGTCAGCTTTTCTTAACTTAAATTATCCCATCTACCATTTGCCTCTCAGCTATTACCATTCTCTTCTGCATATTTCACTTTCACCTTTATACTTCATGGGTGGCTGTCTGACTGGGTGGCTGGCCCCTGGTGTCCTCCTCCTTCTCTGGCTCCTTGATCTTTTCTTCCTTCTCCCTTTTCTCCTTCTGTTTATACTCTCTGCCTGCCAGCTCCACCTTTTCTTTCTCCTGCCTTGCTATTGGCTCTTTAGCTCTTTCTTAAGCCATCAGGTATTTTAGACAGGCACAGTAACACAGCTTCACAGAGTTAAACAAATGCAGCATAAACAAAAAGTAATGCACCTTAAAATAATATTCTCTAACATTTCCCCTTTGTTGTCTAAATAAAAAGAAAGGTTCTAACTTTAACATAGTAAAACTATATACAACAAAATAGTCATCAAGTAAGAATTACAGTTATAATATTCTGTGCATTTGTAGTTAGAATATTCAGAGAAAATAGTGCATTATCTATCCTATCTTAGTGAATACAAACTTTCACACCTAATTTACTTTCTATCATAACTAATGAAAACTGTAACTATAACTATCTGGTATTCAACTCCATCAAAGACTCAGAAGGATGTATTATTATCTAACAACAGAGATATTTAGCTGCCTGGACAGCCACCCAAAGTTTCTCTGCAATTATTGAGGCATCCATCTTCAGCCTACAGGCACAGAATATCTGGCAAACTTTTTAGTGAAACATGAAATTTGAAGGACTGTCTGCCTTGTATTGGCAAATTTTGACAGTCATTTTCTTCTGTGTTCTGCAAAATATCCATCAGTTTCTTCTGTGAAGCAAGAATTTTGAAGGACTGTCCAGGCCTTAGCCTGGCTTGTTTCTTGTCAGCTTTTTTTTTTTTTTTTTTTTTTTTTGACATAGGGTTTCTCTGTATAGCAGCTCTGGCATTCCTGGAACTTATTCTGTAGACCAGGTGGCCTTGAACTCACAGAGATCCACATGCCTCTGCCTCCCAAGTGCTGGGATTAAAGGCATGCACCCCCTAGCCTGACTGCCAGCTTTTCTTAACTTAAATTATCCCATCTAGATTTTGCCTCTGGATTTTTATGTTTCTCTTCTATATATCCTACTTTCACTTTTACTTCGTGGCTGGTTGTGTAGCTGGGTAGCTGGCCCCTGATGTCCTATTCTTTCTCTGGCTCCTTGATCTTTTCTTGTTTCTCTCTTTCTCCTTCTATTTATACTCTCTGCCTATCCTTTCTCATGCCTCACTATTGGTCATTTAGCTCTTTATTAGACCATCAGGTATTTTAGGCAGGCACAGTAACACAGTTTCACAGAGTTAAACAAATGCAGCATAAACAAAGGTAACACACCTTAAAATAATATTCTCCAACAAAAGAAAATAGAAAGTGAGGAAATTCTGGAAATGAAATGTTTAGAAATGCAAATGAGAACTCTTGTATAATATTAGAGGGACCAGCCTTAATATTATACATCCCAGGGGCTCAGGAGAGAGAACTACTAACGGCGAGGACTATTATCAGGAAATAAAATCTCAGCACACCGAGTTCTATAGTCCACTTGCTTTAATTCCTCTGGCATAACATCCTTTATACACAGCTTTAGTTCTGTTCTCATGTCTAGCTCCTTTCTTGCCTGATTTCTCTATATTTATCTACTGTCCCCTCTATGTTCTATCTTAATTCCTTCATCTAGTTCTGTCCCTTCTAGGTTCTCATCTATCTAGTTCTTTCCCCTATCAGCTCCTCTCCCGTCTCCTTCTCTCTCATCTGGCTCTTCCTCATCTTGTTCTTCCCCATCTGGCTCTTCCTCATCTTCCATCTCATTCCTCTAGTCCTCTCTTTTAGCTCTTCAATCTAGTTCTTCCCCCTCTCAGCTCGTTCCTCTCAAGTTCTTACCCATCTCGTTCTTCCATTCTCTTCTCCCTTCTCTGTCCTCTGCTTTACAGTTATATATCTCCCCCAAATCACAATCCTCCCCTCCACCCAGGACACTCAGCCTGAACTTCCTCAGACAGTGATTGTCCGCTATCAGGATCAAATGGAGGGTTGATAAGAATTACAAAGAGGGGCACTAGTTGTTAATTACCATTTGTGACCCAAAGGGGAAGTGACTAATGAATTAACTAAAGGCTAAATATGGGTAACATCTAAGAAGAGGGATCTTACGTGCACAACTATAACCTTAAATGTGTTTGGTAAAGGATGTTAAAAATCTATAAGTTGCTAGGTCAATGGGAGAAAATAAAACTGTCTTCTTTTTTCCTGTGGCTCCTATCTGTTCAAGCTGTCTGCCGTTTACTGCAGGGTGGGGAAAAGTGTGCTCAGTCTCTAGGCAACCTGTGTACAGCTAGATGCCTCTGGTGATAGCTAAAGGGAGATCTGGAACTGGAGGTAAGGTTTGGGAAAAGAGGAAGTAAGGCTTAATTGGCACATCCGCCAGGCCTTCTCAAACAGGTAGCCTGGATGCTTAAGTCTGTTCTAGAGAGTACAGAGGTATCTCTGATAAGGTACTTTCCTCCATCCGGTGATGGACCTGGCCAGATGCTACCAATAATGATAATTACAGCGAGGCTTGAACTGGGAGTTCTGGCTGAGCATAGCTGTTAGCACAGAAGTTTATCTAAATATTCCTAGAAGTGGTTAGGTAAGTAGCTAGAGGTCTATAAAGTTAGTAAGGCTGTAAGAAAGGAGGGGTCTGAGCTAAATTGTGTAAAGCTATTACTTAATGTCTACCTGACCTAGGCGGTGTCCCCTTGTGGAATTTACCTTAAGTCAGGAGACTTGCATGTGGGCTGTTATCATTGTTAGTCCACCTGGGACTAACAATGGGCGCCCACCTGGGTGGTGTTTCCTGTAGTCCTTGAAAGTGGCCAAGTGAGATAATCTGATTCCAGAGAAAGCCTTTCCTGAGGCTGTTCTCCAAATACCTGGAATGTGTATGTCCAGAGAGTGATCAGTCTACACTGTTAGCCCTTCTTAGGGAAAAGTCAGTAGGGAAAACTATGAAGGCACACATGATTTTCATAACAGAAGACAGCTGATATATAACAAGCCAAGTAACACCAAAAACTCCTTGGGATTTGGCTTCCTCTGGAGGAATTCCCTGATCCCTCCAGGTAGTGACTTTGCCATAACCAGCTGAGTTCTTATGATATATTTCTGCGGCCCGCAGCAGAGAACTACGGAGGCAAGTTTAACCAACAGAATAGAAGAGATGAAGAAAGAATCTTGGGCATTGAAGATAAGATAGAAGAAATGGATATATCAGTCAAAGAAAATATAAAATCCCTCCCTAAATTCCTGAAACAAAAAACCCAGGAAATCTAGAATATTACAAAAGAACAAATACAAGAAAAATAAAGAATAGAGACAAAAAGAAGAAACTCAGATCAAAGGCACAGAAAGTATGCTCAACAAAATAATAGAAGAAAATGTCCCTCACCTAAAAGAGAGGCCTATAAAAGTAAAAGAAGCATACAGAATATCAAATAGATTGAATCCAAAAAAGTCCCCTCATCACATAATTATCTAAATGCTAAAAATATAGAACAAAGAAAGAATTTTAAAAGCTGCAAGGGGAAAACACCAAGTAATACATAAAGCCAGACCTATTAGAATTACACTTGATTTCTCAATGGAGACTCTAAAAGCTAGAAGAGTCTGGACACGTGTTACAGACTCTAAGAAACCACAGATGCCAATCTAGACTACTATACTCAGCAAAATTGTCAATTACCACAGATGGAGAAAATAATGTATGCCATGATAAATCAAATTTAAACAGTATCTATCTACAAATCTAGCCCTACAGAAGGTGCTTCATCGAAAGAACATTTCAACCCCTGGAGGGTAACTACACCAATAGAAACACAGGGAATAAATAATCTCACACAAGCAAAGCCAAAAGAAGTGAAACAGGGAAATGAACACTTATCTGTCTGTCTGTCTATCTCTGTCTCTGTCTCCTTGTCTCTCTGTCTTTCTCTCTCTGTCACACACACACACAAATGAATAATCAGAACAAAAACAATATAACAGGAATCAACAATCATTGGTCATTGGTATCTCTCAATATAAATGGTCTCAATTACCCAATAAGAAGATATATACTAACAGAATGGATATAAAAACAGAATCCATCCTTCAGATGCATACAAGAAACACACCTCAACATCAAAAATAAACATTACTTTCTGGTAAGGGATAGGAAAAAAGATATTCTAAGCGAACAGACAGGAAGCATGCTTGTCTAGCCATTTTAATATGTATCAAAATATGCTACCAACTGTAAGGATTCTGTATATGTGCAGCTCGGGGTCTCATCTGGCACCTTATTACATCATCAGTGGGCGACTGCATCCCAGCCTAAAAGCCAGACGTGCACCCCCATACCCTTTCTCAGTCTCTCCTCTCTCTCTCTCTCTCTCTCTCTCTCTCTCTCTCTCTCTCTCTCTCTTCCTCTGTCTCTCTGTCTCCCTCCCTCCCTCCCGCTCTCTCTCTCTCTCTCTCTCTCTCTCTCTCTCTCTCTCTCCTCCTAATAAAGCTCTAGAAGGTACCACTGGGTTCTGTCGTGACTGTGACCTTTCTGCCACCAACCAAACCAACGCCGTATACCCTTTCAGTGGTGGCATGACATCAGATAGGAAATTCTGCACACATCGGTGTCTGTGGCTGAGTGTTGTTGGAAACCTATACCAAGGACCTGCCCAGCTGCTGCCACCACCGCCACCACCACAGTCCTGCAACTGCCTCTGCAGCCACGTCCCGCCCGCTGTGTCCAGCTGCTTCTGCCACAGCAGCTGCACAATGTGATTAGTGAATCCTCTGCCATTCGCCAAGGCTGCAGCCTGACCTATATTCTTTGTGATGTACACCACAGGGGTGGTCCTTGGCTGCATACCAGGACACATTCCATCTTGACGAAGTATAGAATATGCTGTCTGGCCCCTGGGGGGTCTTCTGGGTATGTATGCCTCAGCCCTTATCCATAACATGATGGGTAACCTGTGCTGATTCATAGATATTTCTCCTTGCCTTAGGGATGCCTGAGATTAGAGTCTGATCCCGGTTTGTTATTTTAATTTTTTATTTTTCTCTCAGTTGCAGCCATGGGACAAAGGGGCGGAAACCATTAAATCTGGCCACATGACAGCTTCACGGGAACTTTGCCAGCAAACGGGCAAATAAAAAGAGTTACTTTATCCCCAAGCTTTCTGCTAAAGCTCTGAACCCTTCTCCCTCCCCATTTCTGATGTTTTCTTTTTTCTCTGCCACGTGCAACCATTTCTGTCTGTCTTCCACTCTCCAGCAGTGGGAGGGCTCAAGTGGGTGGGCTCTGTACTGTTGTGTGGGCCCTTCTGCTGACTCTCACTTTAAC
This sequence comes from Peromyscus leucopus, assembly GCF_004664715.2. Taxonomy (NCBI): domain Eukaryota; kingdom Metazoa; phylum Chordata; class Mammalia; order Rodentia; family Cricetidae; genus Peromyscus; species Peromyscus leucopus. The sequence continues at coordinate 16,032,884 of NC_051084.1, forward strand.
ACTCCTCCCACTCATTCTCAAGCTGCCGTGAAAGGCACAGATGGGTCTGGAATTGGCTAAGATCCAAGCAAATAAGTTTACAGTAGTCAGGATGGCTCTTAAGCCAGAAATCAGCTTATAGCCTCAGGAAGTCTTCCAAAAGGATCAGTTTATAGTCTGCCTCCTGGCAGATCTTCCAAAAAGCTGTCCCTAAGCCAGCAATCATCAAGGAAATAAAAAATTCAAGACACGGAGTAAAATCCATCTCTTGTTCCCCAGACCTCCTTGACTAAAACTTAAGCATCTGGAGAACAAGGCTTCTGACACCACAAGCAAAAGGGTCATCTGTGGCATTTAAGGTGTGCCAGGGAAGAGATCAAAAGCCTGAAAACAAGACTCCTGAAAACTGTTGGGTCCCTGTTTTAAGTGAGGAAAATGGCCACGGGCTAGTGAGTGCCCTGCCAGGCCATCAGTAACCTTGTTGAAAGTGCTGTCTAGAAAGACAACAGGTCAGCTGATTGCCCCCAGGCACCAAGACACATGGAAACATCAAGCTAAAACCTCCAGCAGACCTAGGCTTGGCTACAGGCTTGCAGGGAACCCAGAATGCAGCAGGGAAGCAAATCCATTTCTTTCCTTCTGGACTCAGTCCTGGGAGTTTGGGGATGTCATCTCTCCTCATTTCCCTATTGTCAGGGTAGGGAGGACAGCCTTACCCACCTCACTAGATTTAATTGCACTTTCAGGGTTACTTAATGGGAAAAGATTTCCAGCTAAGATAGGAGCTTCCATGTGCCTCACTCCAGACTTACCTGCCTGTGCTTACAGGGTCCTGATCTTTGTCTTGTCCCTAATTCCAAAGAAATAAGTTCTCATGCACCACAAGCTTTTCTCTTCCCAGTTCCCTGTTCTAACTCACTGTTCAGCTAATGGTAAAGGACCACCACAGAACCACAGTCCAGAGATCATCAAGTAAGAAACTGTAACAGCTAAAAGGTATTTACACCCCCAGACCCAAAAGCGTCTGGGCTCTACAAAAACAGACTTTAATCTGGGCTCTACAAAAACAGACTTTAATATAAACATCTATTACTGTGAAATGCTTTTAACAATTGATCACCTGTCTCCTGGATGCCAAACTAGTAAAGGAAACAACTGCCTTAAAATAATCTGTCTCTGATAAAGCTTAACATGTTCCAGTCTCTCTGTCTCTCCCATTAACACTAACCAATATAAGCAGAGTACTAAACACCACATATGGTCACTAATCTTCTCATGGTTGCTTCTTAACATGTTTCAAAACTTTTCCCAAGCTCCAGAAACCAGCTTAAATCCATCAGGACAGGTCGGACCTACTTCAGGCTTTTCCTGTCTCACCAGCATCCTGTCAGATACAAAAGCAGCCAGAGTGCCAAGCCAAAAAAGGTGCATGGCTCTGTGGTGGTAATCTAATTGTACTGAAATGTGATTTTGATTGTATGTTAATAAATAAAGTTGCCCAGGGGTCAGAGCTATTAGAGCCATAGCAAGAGTGTGGCGGTGGTGGCATACGCCTTTAATCCCATAGATCTCTGTGTGTTCAGGGATACAGCCAGCATTGGAGACATATACCTTTAAGACCTAGGGGGCTGTACATTCAGACAGTGACGAGGCAGTCACGTGTTTGGGTTTACAACCAATGAGAAGGTAGAACAAAATACTATAAATAGACGAACAGACAGGAAATAGGTCTCTTTCGGGAAGCTGGGACACCACAGGCGGAAGGGTGAGATTTTAGCTCTGACCTCTCGGCTTTCTCATTTACATTGTTTCTGTGTTTCTTATTTAATAAGACGGTTGGTTGCATCAATATGGCTCCAGGACAGACAGCTCATCATCCAACAACACTTGTCTACCTTGGAAGACCCCCCAACCCCCACCTTCCTATTCCCCCCAAGAGCCAACCAATGTCCACCAGTCAGCTAGAAGCAGTTTTTGAGAGAAACAACTCCCCTATTCATTCCTATTTACTTTTTTTTTTTTTTTATAATAAGCAAAAGTCTGGAATGTAAGGATTCTGTAGATGTGCAGCTCGGGGTCTTGTCTGGCACCTTATTACATCATCATCAGACAACTGCATCCCAGCCTAAAAGCCGGACCGTGCACCCCCATGCGTTCTCTCAGTCTCTCTCTCCATGCCCTTTCTCTGCATCTCTCAGTTTCTTGTCCTCTCTCTCTCTCTCTCTCTCTCTCTCTCTCTCTCTCTCTCTCTCTCTCTCTTTCTCTCCTAATAAAGCTCTAAAAGGTACCCCTGGGTTCTGTCGTGACTGTGACCTTTCCACCACCGACCAAACCAGCACTGCTGTAGTATCCAGAGCCAGCCAAACCAGTGTCATATAACCTTTCACCACCCTCTCAAGTCCCTCATACACCCTCAAAGCAGTCTAAATCCAGAATTGTATTTTACTCTTAGTTCTGGGAGTGTGTTTCCACAATGATGGTCTAGGTATATACTTTGCTAAAAATATATAAATATAAGTATAAAGGTATATACTTTGATATGAATATTACTACATTATTACTACTTTTTATATTTTGCTTACATTTTATCATAAAAATACAGAGTAGCAACAAAATATACCTCTGGAAATAGTAGCTTAAGAGCCTTTAAGTTAAAAAGAAAAAAAATGGCATTAATATATCATATGTACATATACTGTAATTGCTCTAAGTATGTAATGACCAAACATTAAAATGTACATTATTCAAACAGAGATCTTAGATTTGATGAGCAAAGTGAGAAGCAAATGTGGTACACTTAATGTTACTGCACACCAGAAAGAAATATTGCTGCTTTCAACTAACACACAGAAATTGAACCCATTCTCCTAAAAAATGTTTAGGTATCTATGCAATGACTGATAGAACAATGTTATTAGAGAGGACAATAATAGTAAAATTATGTTATAAGTAATAATTTTAAAACCTTAAGGTCTAATGACCTTAAGGATATTTGTATGTACACATGATCACCAGGACATTATACATGAGTACACAAATAGTAAAACTCAGAAGCAATCTACGTGGTTGCATATAGTAGAACTGGATGAAAGTTATGCTGAACTGCATTAAGACCTAGAATGGCAGGCAAACCTATGTATGCCTAATGTATTAAGGATAGACATGCAAGATCATCTAAGTTAGATCCTTAGACACATATGCAAATTAGCCCTCACAAATAAAAGTAATAAAACATATGAAGGCTAAGGAGTTGCCTCAGACAATAAAGGCTGTTGCAACCAAGGCTAAAGACTAGTTTGATTCACAAGACCCATATGTTAGAAGAAAACAAATTCCCTCTGGCCTTCACAAAAGCACTGTGGAATCTGTGTGTGCAAACAGTAGAATATTGAAAACATGTGATTAACTTAACAAGATAAGTAGTGCTGTGGGATATCTTCTTGGAAACTGTGAATATGTGTTGCTCTGATTGGTTGATAAATAAAGCTGTTTGGCCAATAGCAAAGAAGAATAAGGTTAGGTAGTACATTCAAACTGAAGAGACAGAGGAAGAAAGGGAAGTCAGGAGAGACACTGAAAGCCACCACCAGAAGAAGCAAAATGTGAAAGTACCAGTAAGCCACAAAGCCACATTGTGAGACATAGAATAACAGGAATGGGTTGAATTAGGTTATAAGATCTAGTTAATAATGTGTCTGAGCCATAGGTCATACAGTTTGTAATTAATATAAGCCTCTGGGTGATTATTTTAATAAGCAGATGTGGGACTGCAGGGGCTGGGTGGGATCAGAGAAACTTCCAACTACAAAATAGTGTGCTTTTATACTTTTATTCCCCTAATGAAAGGGTACTTTCTGGGATGCTATAGGCATTACTCCTGGCTAACATTTGCTCCATTAATTTACACTCAATCATTCCTACTAAGTCTATTAACATAAATGGCTCTTCTAAATCTTAGTCTCTAAGACTTCTCAGCCCACTTAAGTTCCAAAATTCAACTTGCCCTCTAGCAACAAAAACCAGTCATATTAATGAACTCCTAGACATTTTCACTTCTCATTATTTCTAATCTTTAATTTTTCTTTTTCTTTTGCATGTGTATTCCTATGAAGGTACACATGTCTATATGGGGTATAATGTTCATAAGGGTGCAAGAGGACAATTTTGGGTGTTATTTCTCTGGTGTCATCCTGAGATTTGATTTAGGAATAAAGATCAAAGTGTATGATACCTGGAGCAGATCATACCTACATCCAAAGCATCTTTCTCTGTTTTATACCTCTGAACAAATTCAGCAAGCTTGGTTAAAAGCCAAACTTAAGAAAAGGCAAAAATACTACCTGCATTCATAAGCAAATATTGTAAATCTTGGGAAGAGTATCAAGTTATTTGAAAAGAGTAATGCTAAAAGATAAACTAATTGTGAGGGTTTATTTATTTATTTAGTTTGTGTGTTACATTATTTGATTTTATTTTCACTACATAACCTAGGCTAGCTCTTAACTCATGGTCCTTGTCCTGTTTGGCTTTTCCTAAACATGACATAAGCTAGGATTATTTGGGAAGAGGAACTTCAATTATAGGGTGTTTCCTTGATTTATGAAGGGCGGTCCAGCCCACTGTGGAGCTGTACTATTCCTGGGCAACTGGTACAGCAGTGTGTAGGAAAGCAAACATAATTTTTAGATGCCTGTTTCTTTCCTAATGAGAGAGAGAAAGAGAGACAGTGAAAAATGGGGTGTAGACTTGGATGGGAGGGGAAGATCAGGGAGGAACTGGGGACAGGGGAATTATAATCAACTGCATGAAAAATCTATTTTCAATAGAAAAAGTAAAGAAAAGAATAAAGAAAGACAACTGAAGAAGCCAAGAAGAACAAGCCAATAAGCAGTATTCCTACAGGGTCTTTATTTCAGTTCCTGTCTCTAGGCTTCTGCCTTGAGTTCCTGATTGACTTTCCTGCATGGTGGACTGTGAACTGAACCTGTAAGCCAAATAAACCCTTTCCTTTCCAAGAACTAAGTGAACTCAGTGATTCTAAAAGCATCCCATGAAGTGAAGAAGAGGAAACAAAAAGAGGCAGGAGCACAGAAGGGGCGGGGAAAAGGGACAGATTTGGTCAAGATACAATATACTCATGTATGAAATCCTAAACTAATAAAGGGTGGCTAATGTATGGCTAACAAACCAAAACAGTTAATAACCCTGAATTTTTCAACATGATTTTGGTCAATTGTGAGCCTAGGTAGAAAATAAGCAACTGTAACCTGAAACATCACCCTAGCACCTATAAATTAAATGAATGCTTCTTAAACGCAAAAAACAGTTTGTTTGTATTTTAAAGCTGCACAGGAAAGTACTGGTAAGCTGACAGTGTACTGATTGTTGAGAAGTGAGCATTATTATAAAATTATTATTATTCAAAACAGGAGTTGAAAACCATAAACTCATGACAGTAAGAATGTTGACACCAGTTCTTAAAATATTTCATATTCCTTCAAAAGAAACCTTTTTACAGCCTCTAACATTCATTCAAATGTAGCCTAATTCCTTTATCTCTAAGGACAGGTCTAACTGTTGAAATCAGTGAACTCAATGAAAATATTGTGAAATAGAAGGCAACTAGGTTTACCATGTTTCAAGTGAAAATCAGAAATGACTAAAAAGATAGTAACTTATCTGCCAAGTGGCTTTGCAACATAAATCAGTCTCCAAGACTTTTAAACACTGAGTCATTACTGAATGAGAAGTGTCAGGGACAAGGATAGAATCTCTAGTTAGTGGAAAAATACAGACCCCCAATAAGACAGGGAACTAGATCAGCTTACAGTCAGGTTGACCCTCTCACCCTGTAAACATCCTATACAAACATCCTGTTAGCTTGCCCCACCTTATGCAGATGACAGCTTCTTGCTCCCCCCACCCTGCGGAACTATATAAACCTTTGTGGAAGAGAAATAAAGTGGCACCTTGATCAGAATCCAGACTTGGTGTCTTTTCCTTTGTATCTCCTGTCCCTACATTCCCTCCTTAGGGTGGTCAAGAACCTGTTGAAGCCCTGCAGGCGCGGCAGAGAAGAGCTTTCAATTGTGTTTGTTTACTTTCAAAAGTCAATTTATTGTGAAAATGTGCAAAATCAATGTTTGCTCATGTAGTATTGGCATTTTCATTTTTATTCTTATTCAAAGGGACTCACAGTTAACATTAGTCACTTCAGGAATAAAATCCAAACAAGATAAACCACTGGTTTAAATTAAAATAGTGATTCTCAAGAATGAACATTATAGAGCACAATTATGTCAATATTTTTATGGATAGACAATTTACAGAGAGAGGAGAGAGGAGAGAGGAAGAGGCTAACCCTAACCCTAACCCTAACCCTAACCCTGAGGAGAGAGGAGAGAGACAATCTCTGATTACCAGAAGCCTGTAGTGTAGTATTTAAACCACACATGAAAATCAAAAATTGCTCTTAATGCACTCTAGTAGGAGCTTGGGATGTAGCTCACCTAGTTGGTGGAGTGTTTGCCCTGTGATCATGTTACCAACAACACGTGTAACAGCTGTGGTAGTGGTGCACATTTGTAATCCCAGCACTTCTTGAGACAGAGAAGAAAGATCAGAAGTTCAAGAATTCAAATGAGATGAAGGTCAATCTGGGCTACCTGAGAGCCTGTCTCAAAAAACTAAACTAAACAAACAATAGCAATATTGTCAGACTGGGGGATAGAAGGCAAAGGCTCAGCAATTAAAAGTACTGGTTACTTTTCTCAGGGACCTGGGTTTGATTTCCAGCATCCACATAGAAACTCACAACTGTCTTTAATTCCAGTTGCGGGAATCTGACATCCACTTTTGGCCTCCATAGGTACCAGAAATGCAAGTGCTACACAGACATACATATAGGCAGAATACAAGCATAGAAAACTTTAAACTAAAGTTTCTACCTTCTAGTATGAAATTTCCTAAGGAAAAAAGTATGGCAGAAGTGGCTATATAATGGTTTCGGCTATAAACATAATGAGGCAATAGTATAAAAACAAGCACCAAGATTGCATATGTAGTTTCACTCGGCTGAATTACAGACAAGAGCACCCTTGGATTCTGACTATGCTTAATCTCTTGTCACCTCATTCTCAACCCCTGACCCCTAAATTCACAACAAACACCAAGCTTATCCTAAAAGGCAAGATGGCTAAGCAGGAATTATGCGTTGACAAAGCAAGGCACTGAATGTCCCTATAAGGAACACGATCTGTTCTCAGAGGCCTAGAAGAACATATTCTGGGACTGCAGGAAAACTTTATTCCTTAATTTGTTTGGACCTTCCTGGTACATTGTTACTGTTATAGAGAAATAATAATAGTGACATTTAAACACACATGTCTCCATACTTTCATAGGACTGAAAATGTATCCAGAATTTAGGTAATCTGAACTCAAAATCCTAACTCCCAACTGAAGAATAGGGAATGTCTATCCCAATGATTGCCTACCTGTAAGCAAGAGCTATGTTTGTTAGCAGAATTCACATTTGCTGCATTATACAATCATTAATTCAGCCATATATTATGAGAGAAAATAACTGGAAGATAAGTGATATTTTACTGGGCACACACTTGAAATCTCAGCTCTTGGAAGTGAGACCAGCCTGGTCTACATAGATGAATTATGGGAAAGCTACCCAGAAAATCTAGCTCAAATATGTTGATTAATTCACTAATTCAAATTTTAAAGACAGGGCAAATGCAATTATCTAAAACATTTTTTAGAGTTTGTGACAAAAAGAAAGACACTTCCTTATACACAGTCTCAATACTACCCACAAGGAAAGCATGAGTCTTTGTTCAAAGATAGAATACATGAAATAAAAAAGCCTTAAAACCTAAGAAATTGGGCTGGAGAGACAGCTCAGCGGTTAAGAGTACTGGCTGCTCTTCCAAAAGTCCTGAGTTCAATACCCAGCAACTGCATGGTGGCTCACAACCATCTGTAATGAGATCTGGTGCCCTCTTCTGCCCTTCAGGCAAACACACAGCCAGAACACTGCATACATTAATAAATAAATAAATCTTTAAAAAAAAAACTAAGAAATTAAGTCATATAACACTACAATTATCCTACTATGAGAAAACCCACAGATGAAGTAAAAACCAATATGAAAGATTTATTGCCCGACCTTTAATCCCAGCACTCAGGAGGCAGAGCCAGGCAGATCTCTGTGAGTTCGAGGCCAGCCTGAGCTACCAAGTGAGTTTCAGGAAAGGTGCAAAGCTACACAGAGAAACCCTGTTTTGAAAAACCAAAAAAAAAAAAAAAAAAAAAAGATTTATTAAGCAAAGGGCTTGGTCTATTTACTGAAATCATATCAAAGAAAAAAGATTTTCACATATCAAGAAGTATTTCTAAGGAAGGGAATAGTTCAATAATAGAGCAACTGCCTAGCATGAGCCATGCCTAGATTTCACTCCAAGATGAAAATTATCCAGAATAATGGGGGATCTAAGATATGCAAAAATATCATAATTGTAAAGGAAGTAAGCTTTTTAAAAGGAAAGCTGAGCAATAATGATTATTTAGAACTAATTTGTGTATACATGGGTCCAAAATGACAAAAAGCAAACAAATCAAACGATTTGAATGAAAAACAAGATTATTCTTCAACTCTGAAGCAAAACTTATGCAGTATGAAAAATGAGCAACATTTTCATATTTTACATGTTTAAATCATGAGCTGGACAGTGGTTTGTGTGGGGCTAAGAGCATCAAGACAAGGTCATCCTCAGGTGAGTAAGGAATTCAAAGCCACCTTGGCCTACTAATGACCAGATCACAAAATAAGTAAGTCTGGCCAAAAATTTTTAGCCCATATGTGTTTTTCTACTTTTTCAAAGTACAACTAACATTGACATTTAGTGATCATGTAAAAAAGATCTCAACCAGGTGTGTTGGCACATACTTTAATCCCATTGCTCTGGAGTCAGAAACAAGAAGACCTCTGAGTTAGCCTGCTCTACTCAAAAATGCCAGGCTCACTAAGGATACATATTGAGACTATTTCAAAGAAACTAAAATAAAAGCCAGACTGCTGGTGTAAACCTTAATTCCAGCACTTGGGAGTCAGATGCAGAAGGGGCTGTCTGTGAGTTCAAGGATAGCCTGGTCTACATGCAACTTCCAGGACAGCCAAAACTACATATAAAGAATGTCTCAAAAAGCCAAACTGAATCAAAACAAGGTCTACTTTTATTACACCAAAATATTAAAGAACTTTAATACTTTAAAATTTCAGTGTCTCCAACAGTCACAGCCTTTTATGGTACTGATAAAGATTAAAATGAATCTTCAAAATTACTAATATTAAATGCAAAAATGTTTTATGCATCCTTTCCTAATAGTAGTCAAGTCAAGTATTCCAAGTATCATACTTTGCAAATATTTATTTTATGGCTACCAGAAAAAAACTAGTTCTATGAGGTCAGAACTTTTCAGAACATGCTGTTATGGCATACAAATAAAAATTAACAAATTGCAGAAAAAATTCCAGTCCTGTATAAATTTATTCAACACACATATCCTAAGTGTTATTTAAATACTAATACTGTTTCTGAAAGTTTTTTGTAGGTATATATGTGTTTGTGTGTGTGTGTGTGTGTGTGTGTATTGATGTGATGTGTGTATATCTGTATGTATGTATGTGTGGTGTGTGTGGCTTATGTGATGTGTTTCTATTTGTGTTTGTGTGTGTTTTTATGTTTGTGCATACATTTGTGTGTATGTGTGTATTTGTGTTTGTGTGTCTTTGTGATTGAGTAGTGCCTGTGAATTTGTGTGGGCAGTGTTTGTGTGTGTGTTTATGTTGTGTGTGCATTTATATATGTGTGTGAGAAAGGGAGATGTATGTGTGATGTGTCTCTGTGATGTGTGAGAACACATAAATGCTAGACCTCATATGCAGTGGCCAACAGACAACTTTCAGGACTTGTTTCTCTCTACCATGAGTTTCCAGGAACAAGCTTATTACCCTTGTATAGCAATGTCCTTTGATCTGATGAGTCATCTCAAGATCTCACAAATACATGTAAATAAACTTTTTAAAATAATCATACTGTCATGTGTGATTGCTTGTCAAACATACAAGAACTAACTTAGATTTACTATTGAACCATCTTAGGTCAACTTCATGAGTGAGAAGATTTTAGTGCTTAAAATAATTTTATCTAAAGCAACAGTGGCTACAATTACCAAAATTCACTATATCCACTGGTCTATGCAGTTGCTAACACCAGTTTGAAACTTCTCTAGTGCTAAACATTAACTAGATACCTTTAACATAGGACAAAGTTGGCAATTTACCATGCATACAAATTAAAATACCATCCATTGGTATAGGCAGGTGACAGGGAAGTCCTTAAACTTTAAAAAATACAGAATACATGTACTAGCAAAGAACCCCTCTACTGTGAGATTCCATGTGATGCCAAGTAGAGAGTTCTTCCTTCTGTGAAAGTCTCTAGAGCTACAAATTACAAATACCAACATTAAATCATTTTTATTCAAAATTCCATTTCCTAGGATCCATAACCTAACAGCTATGATTCACAGTAACTCAAATGATGTTGAGTAAGGTGGAGTAAGCTCTTCTTGCATTCCTGACAAGCAGCCAAATTTGGTTACCATTACTCCACACTTGGAATATTTGTTTTTAAATCCCCATATCATCCCCCGAATTGTGTGAATGGCACAATGGATGTGACCAAATGCCCTCATGCTCTGTAGACTCTGTTATATAGCTCTCATTGGCTGAACCACTTTCATTTCTAACTCTACAAGAAGCAGTAAACCTAGCTCTTCTGATCTAACACATGTCATATAACCCCAGCACTCAGAAGCTAGGAAGAACCTGCCATGAATCAGTGGCCTCCTGGGCTAGATAACAAAACAACAACAAAACAATTCCATTCATGATAGTAAGGGCAGGCCTAAGAATTTCAAGTCCTTTGCAGCAAGAAAAATCACATTTGAGGTACCACTTTTTGTTCCAACTTTCTTCTCTTTTGCTATGATTAAATTCTCTAACCAAAAGGAACTGTGGTAATGAACAGGTTTACTTGATTGATATCCCTAGGTCACAGTCCATCTTTTCGGGAGCTTAGGATACAAACTCAAGCTAATAAATGAAGGCAAAACATGAGGGAACATTGCTTCCTAGCTTATTCTCTTGGCCATGCTAAGCTACCTCTCTCATCCAGCCCAGACCCACTTGCTTAGAGATATTGCCAACTTAGTCAAAGAGACTTCAAACATCAATCATAATCAACATAATCCCTTTGAGATATAGCAATCAGATATTCTGATCTAGGCACATTCTCAACTGATGTTCCCTCAGATGATTCTAGGCCATGACATGTTGACAGCTGAAGCTAATAAGGAAAAAGAGACAATAATATACAACAAGATTCTAAAGATCCAAAGCCAATGTGTTAATCATATCCAATCACTGAAGCAGCTAAAACCCAAACATAAAGACAGCAACAACTGGAAAACACAGATATGCTTTGAAATGGGCAGAGGCAACTCTCTAAGATCAAGAGAGAGGGCAGATCTCTGTGAGTTCGAGGCTAGCCTGGGTTACAGAGTGAGTTCCAGGAAAGCTGCAAAGCTACACAGAGAAACCCTGCTTGAAAAACCAAAAAAAGAAAAGAAAGAAAGAGAGAAAGAAAGAAAGACAGACAGACAGAAAGAAGGAAAGAAAGAAAGAAGGAAGGAAAGAAAGAAAGAAAGAAGGAAGGAAGGAAAGAAAGAAAGAAAGAAAGAAAGAAAGAAAGAAAGAAAGAAAGAAAGAAAGAGAAAAAGAAAATGAGTTGTGTGAGGGTGCTCCACCAAATTCAGAGAGATTCATTTGAAGCCTTCTGAGGTTTCAACTTTGTAGAAAATAGTTTTGGCTACTAAAAGGATTTCATTCTCTTACAATAAAGAAAAGGATGTCAGTTAAGATCACTTAGACAACATTTTGTTTCCAATAATTGAAGGTTGCCTGTAAGTCTGCATTCGAGTGAGGAAATGAAAACTTTTTAAAACAAAATGCAAGAAAACAGACTTTTAAAGAATCAGTGTTCACCTAAAGCAACTTGGTTTGCTCTAATTGCTTTATAAGTCAAAAGCACTTTTGAAAACAAGTGTATTGCTATTTTTTTGCATGTGTTTGTGCATGAGAGAGTGTTTGCAGGATCTGGAATAGTAGATAGTTATGAGCCTCTCAACTCGAGTGTTGGTATCTGAACTCAGGTCATCACCAAAAAGAATATGTGCTGAGCCACCTGCCAAGACATTTTATCCAATAAACCAAAAGTCTTTCACAGATTGATAACAATAAGAACAACAAAACCTCAATAAATAAAGAAGCAAATAAGTAATCCTTGGGAACATGCTGCATCAAAATTAAGATGTTGTTTATGGTAAATTTGCAGCATAAAATGAATACAATCCAACAACAGTGCCCAACAATTTATAAGAGGAAAGCTGATTACAAAGCTACATTCACAGTGGAGGCACTCAGAATGATGAATTCCTGGAATTATGTAAAATAGTACACATATTGACATAACATGACTTCTATACTTATCACAAAACTACAACAATCAAGGATGTGTACAATATTGATAAAAGAATAAAGGGGATAGAGAGAAGAAGCCAAGAACAAAGGAAGGAAAATATAGTCAACTATTAATCAAAAGACCAAAGGAAACTTAGCCAGGAAAAGTGTGATCTTGCCCAATGTTACCCAACTACCCATGATTCTATGTGTACAGAAATTAAATAAACACAGACTTCACAACTTTCACAAAATTAACTCCAAGTGACCCTTAAACTGTTATTTCTGATCCACTAGCTACTGATATTTCTTCCAAAGACAGAAGCAAACAGAGGTGATCTCCTGCTATAGCTCTGCAGCCCCTTATGCCTCCTTGTGTTTTCAGGTAAACCCAGCCCCACCGATGCCCAATCCCAAAACAACATAGAAGAATAATTTAAAATCTGCCTCCTGTCACACGGATTATGGCACAAGATGTGGATTCTGCCCTATCCACCCACACAACACCATGCACACCTGAGAAACCTCTGCAGCTCAGAAACTCCTGTTTTCCCCTGAAACTAAACTTCACTGAATCACACCACTGTGGCTGGTGGTAGCAGAAAATTAGAAACATTCTAATCATCTATTGCTGAAAGGCAATCCACATCACCATCACCATATTTCTATCAGTTTCTAAACTGTTTGAAACACTTCTAAGACAAACCTGAAAGAGGAATGCAATATTCAGAACTTCTAGAAACAAGACCACAGTTTTCCAATCTGTCTTCCCATTGCACACCAAAAGCATGCCTGTGTGCTCACACTGGACAATGATATCACAGGCATCACATCCTACAATGCCAGGACTGGAGAGTCTCCCCCTCCCCAGGAAATTCATACACAGTGAGGCTCAGAGAACAAGGATGACTGGCCAGGTCACCACATGGATGAACAGAACCACAGTCTGGCTCATAGTCCATCCAAATCCCAGTAGAAAGAACAGCTTAGCAGATCTACTCTGAACACCCTATACTCACCATGGTATAGTTTGTGGTCTTCGTTACAATGCACTACAGCAGAATCTCAGGAGAATCCTGGAAAGAACCTGAAAGCTACCTGCAACTAGTACTCCTCATTGCTAAGCCTTCCAGAGTCCATCATTGGCTAGGGCTACCCAGCTGGCTATAGCAGACCAAGGGGAGAATCCTCAGAATATTAGCAGCTCCCCTACTGGGTGATCAGAGATCAAATGACTCAGACAGAATAGTCCTTCCAGCTCTGCCCTCCCAGCCCAGTAGAATGGGGCCTAGTCTAGAAAGTTTGTATTTTAGGAGGCATTCTTCTACTCTCGTAGACCACATGCTGTTCCTCGTCCAAAGCACAGGGTCCTTTGTGTGCACATTCCATTACACAGTCAATGTGCAGTACAGCAAACCCATTGCCTTGTAGCTGAGAGTCTGGCAGCCAAATACAGGTCACATACACACAGTAACTTACCGTGTGACTGATATGAAAGAAAGAAAAACAGGCCACAAATTAGACAACAATGAGGGGTGATGGCAGGCCTTGGAGACAGGAAAGAGAATGTAGATATGATGGAGTTATAATCTCAAAAAATTATTTTGAAGAGTTGAAACAGGCTTTATGGCCATGTGCTCCAGAGACTAGGGATTTGGTTTTTTGTTTGTTTGTTTGTTTGTTGTTGTTGTTGTTGTTTCGAGACAGAGTTTCTCTGTGTAGCTTTGTGCCTTTTCTGGAACTCCCTCTGTAGTCCAGGCTGGCCTCAAACTCACAGAGATCCACCTGCCTCTGCCTCCCAAGTGCTGGGATTAAAGGCGTGCGGCACCGCCACCACCCGGCGAGACTTGGGATTTGTATTAGCCCACATCAAAGATATCTCAAAACCTTTTATCTTAGGGTGTACATCTAAAAGCAGAAAAATAGCAGTGTTGTTAGGCAGGGCCACAACATTTTACCCAGAACTATTTTGGTTGAAATACTGTAACCATAGCAATTTGGTTTCATAATAATCAGATTCTTGATTGCCCTGATCTGTGGACCCCAAGAAACGGCTAATCAGGATATTTATGGAGCATCTAAAATTGATCACCTAATTCCACTTTGCTAATCTCAACTACTGATGAAGTAGCAAAGCTCTCAACCACAGTCCTGCTTCTCCTTTTCTGCAGTGTGACTCTACCAGCTTCAAAGTTTGTCTATGAGCTCAATTCTTGCACAGGTCCCTCTTCATTTATAAGTCCCCACTAAAAGCCAGAGAGACTGGAGATCTCTCATTAACTGGTCTATTTTTCCTTCTCACTGACCAGTCAAGGCCCAGACTGGAAGGACTTATGACACTATCTACCCAGCACTGGGCAGCAGAGGCAGGATTAGGTATTCAAAGCAATTCTCAACTACATAGCATGAAGGAAGCCTCAATTACATAGCATGAGGAAGTGATATTACAAGCTCATAGTCTCCCATGCCAGGAAGGCAGAGCCTCCCCCTCCCCAGGGAATCCACACTCAACACAGCTCAGAGGCCAAGGGTCACCACAAGGACCAAGAGAACCTCAGTCTGGCTCATGGTCCATCCCAGTCCAAGCAGCTCTGACAGCTTAGTCAACCTGCCTTTCCTGGTCTGGGGACAGTGGCCCCACACTCACCATGGCATGGGTTGTGGTCTTCCTTACAGCTCCCTACAGCAGACCAAGGGGAGAATCCTGGAAAGAGTCTACAAACTACCTCCTACTGGTATTCCTGATTGCTAAGCCTTCCCAGAGTCCCTCATTAGCCAGGACCACCCAGCTGGGCTTCAGGACATTAGCAGTTACTCTACTGGGTGAGCAGAGATCAAATGACTCAGAGAGCAAAAACCCTCCCAGGTTTGTCCTGCCACACTATGATCAGACAGGACCCTAATCTGGGAATTTTGTAGTTTAGTAAAATCTTACATTCTCCCAGAGCATTTCCTGTTCCTCTTCTAAGGCTCAGGGTTCTATGTGTGCACATGCTGTTACACATTCAATGTCACAGCAGAAAAGCTTTCACCCTCTTTCTAATCCAACCCTCTCTGTGCTGTGACTACACCTGCTTTACAGTTGGTCAGTGAACTCATTTTTACACAGGTCCCACTTCATTTGTAAATTCACAATAAAATCTATCCAAGTTCACTGGTCTATTTTTCCTTCCCACAGACCAGTCGAGGCCTAGCCTAGAAGGTGTTGAGGACTGTCTTTCTAGTACTGGGCAGCACAGGCAGGATTTGGTGTTCAAAGCATTCCTCAATCAGACAGTGTGAGGCAAGCCTGAGCTACAGAAGGCATTGATCTAAACCAGTGGTTCTCAAACTTCCTAATCTGTGACCTTTTATTTTCTATTTATTTATTTATTTATTTATTTATTTATTTATTTATTTATTTACTTACTTTGGTTTTTCAAGACAGGGTTTCTCTGTGTAGCTTTGTGCCTTTCCAGGAACTCACTCTGTAGCCCAGGCTGGCCTCAAACTCACAAAGATCCACCTGGCTCTGCCTCCCGTGTGCTGGGATTAAAGGCGTGAGCCACTGCCACCCAGCTTCTGTGACCTTTTAATATAGTTCCTCATGATGTGGTGACCCACCACCACTATAAAATTATTTTTACTGTTACTTCACAACTATATTTTTGCTACTCTTACGAATTATAATATAAATATCTGCTCTTTCCAATAGTCTTAGGCCAGTACTGTGATAGGGTCATTTGATCCCATAAAGGGAGCCGTGACCACCAAGGTTGAGAAGCACTGCTTTAAACTGACATGAATAAATATATAAATAAACAGCCCTTAAGAAAAAAAAATGGAATGAAATTCTTAAACTGGGAAACATTGAAAAACAAAAAAAATAGCAGTAATGCATTTAAAGAAAACAAATTTTTAAAATGATACCCAAAATTAATGTTTTAAAATGATAAAAATAATTGGAAGAACATTTAGCTATACTGACTTTGAAATGGAGTAGGCATTCCCTGGTAGAGAGAATGCCATTAATAAGACACTGCATGACTTTGTACTATGTAAAATATTAGCCATTGAGTGCTGTACGATAACACATGGAGTTACAACCAATGGCCTGTGTCTCAAACCTCTCAGCTGTCTTAACCGTGTCAACTAGGATTGCACATATCTGCATAGGAGAGTTTGCTAATTGGAAACTGAATGCTTAGTAGTTAAAGCTATCCTCCCTAGATTGTACACCCACCAATTCTGTCTGTCTTCATTCACATAGAAGGAATTAATACATGCAGGGAAATTACACAGAAAGTCACTCAACATGCCTCATCAGTTCTTTGTAATGGAGACCTCTGCAGCTCAG
>NC_051084.1:16054792-16141844 GCF_004664715.2 Peromyscus leucopus
GTACAGCACTCAATGGCTAATATTTTACATAGTACAAAGTCATGCAGTGTCTTATTAATGGCATTCTCTCTACCAGGGAATGCCTACTCCATTTCAAAGTCAGTATAGCTAAATGTTCTTCCAATTATTTTTATCATTTTAAAACATTAATTTTGGGTATCATTTTAAAAATTTGTTTTCTTTAAATGCATTACTGCTATTTTTTTTGTTTTTCAATGTTTCCCAGTTTAAGAATTTCATTCCATTTTTTTTTCTTAAGGGCTGTTTATTTATATATTTATTCATGTCAGTTTAAAGCAGTGCTTCTCAACCTTGGTGGTCACGGCTCCCTTTATGGGATCAAATGACCCTATCACAGTACTGGCCTAAGACTATTGGAAAGAGCAGATATTTATATTATAATTCGTAAGAGTAGCAAAAATATAGTTGTGAAGTAACAGTAAAAATAATTTTATAGTGGTGGTGGGTCACCACATCATGAGGAACTATATTAAAAGGTCACAGAAGCTGGGTGGCAGTGGCTCACGCCTTTAATCCCAGCACACGGGAGGCAGAGCCAGGTGGATCTTTGTGAGTTTGAGGCCAGCCTGGGCTACAGAGTGAGTTCCTGGAAAGGCACAAAGCTACACAGAGAAACCCTGTCTTGAAAAACCAAAGTAAGTAAATAAATAAATAAATAAATAAATAAATAAATAAATAAATAGAAAATAAAAGGTCACAGCATTAGGAAGTTTGAGAACCACTGGTTTAGATCAATGCCTTCTGTAGCTCAGGCTTGCCTCACACTGTCTGATTGAGGAATGCTTTGAACACCAAATCCTGCCTGTGCTGCCCAGTACTAGAAAGACAGTCCTCAACACCTTCTAGGCTAGGCCTCGACTGGTCTGTGGGAAGGAAAAATAGACCAGTGAACTTGGATAGATTTTATTGTGAATTTACAAATGAAGTGGGACCTGTGTAAAAATGAGTTCACTGACCAACTGTAAAGCAGGTGTAGTCACAGCACAGAGAGGGTTGGATTAGAAAGAGGGTGAAAGCTTTTCTGCTGTGACATTGAATGTGTAACAGCATGTGCACACATAGAACCCTGAGCCTTAGAAGAGGAACAGGAAATGCTCTGGGAGAATGTAAGATTTTACTAAACTACAAAATTCCCAGATTAGGGTCCTGTCTGATCATAGTGTGGCAGGACAAACCTGGGAGGGTTTTTGCTCTCTGAGTCATTTGATCTCTGCTCACCCAGTAGAGTAACTGCTAATGTCCTGAAGCCCAGCTGGGTGGTCCTGGCTAATGAGGGACTCTGGGAAGGCTTAGCAATCAGGAATACCAGTAGGAGGTAGTTTGTAGACTCTTTCCAGGATTCTCCCCTTGGTCTGCTGTAGGGAGCTGTAAGGAAGACCACAACCCATGCCATGGTGAGTGTGGGGGCCACTGTCCCCAGACCAGGAAAGGCAGGTTGACTAAGCTGTCAGAGCTGCTTGGACTGGGATGGACCATGAGCCAGACTGAGGTTCTCTTGGTCCTTGTGGTGACCCTTGGCCTCTGAGCTGTGTTGAGTGTGGATTCCCTGGGGAGGGGGAGGCTCTGCCTTCCTGGCATGGGAGACTATGAGCTTGTAATATCACTTCCTCATGCTATGTAATTGAGGCTTCCTTCATGCTATGTAGTTGAGAATTGCTTTGAATACCTAATCCTGCCTCTGCTGCCCAGTGCTGGGTAGATAGTGTCATAAGTCCTTCCAGTCTGGGCCTTGACTGGTCAGTGAGAAGGAAAAATAGACCAGTTAATGAGAGATCTCCAGTCTCTCTGGCTTTTAGTGGGGACTTATAAATGAAGAGGGACCTGTGCAAGAATTGAGCTCATAGACAAACTTTGAAGCTGGTAGAGTCACACTGCAGAAAAGGAGAAGCAGGACTGTGGTTGAGAGCTTTGCTACTTCATCAGTAGTTGAGATTAGCAAAGTGGAATTAGGTGATCAATTTTAGATGCTCCATAAATATCCTGATTAGCCGTTTCTTGGGGTCCACAGATCAGGGCAATCAAGAATCTGATTATTATGAAACCAAATTGCTATGGTTACAGTATTTCAACCAAAATAGTTCTGGGTAAAATGTTGTGGCCCTGCCTAACAACACTGCTATTTTTCTGCTTTTAGATGTACACCCTAAGATAAAAGGTTTTGAGATATCTTTGATGTGGGCTAATACAAATCCCAAGTCTCGCCGGGTGGTGGCGGTGCCGCACGCCTTTAATCCCAGCACTTGGGAGGCAGAGGCAGGTGGATCTCTGTGAGTTTGAGGCCAGCCTGGACTACAGAGGGAGTTCCAGAAAAGGCACAAAGCTACACAGAGAAACTCTGTCTCGAAACAACAACAACAACAACAAACAAACAAACAAACAAAAAACCAAATCCCTAGTCTCTGGAGCACATGGCCATAAAGCCTGTTTCAACTCTTCAAAATAATTTTTTGAGATTATAACTCCATCATATCTACATTCTCTTTCCTGTCTCCAAGGCCTGCCATCACCCCTCATTGTTGTCTAATTTGTGGCCTGTTTTTCTTTCTTTCATATCAGTCACACGGTAAGTTACTGTGTGTATGTGACCTGTATTTGGCTGCCAGACTCTCAGCTACAAGGCAATGGGTTTGCTGTACTGCACATTGACTGTGTAATGGAATGTGCACACAAAGGACCCTGTGCTTTGGACGAGGAACAGCATGTGGTCTACGAGAGTAGAAGAATGCCTCCTAAAATACAAACTTTCTAGACTAGGCCCCATTCTACTGGGCTGGGAGGGCAGAGCTGGAAGGACTATTCTGTCTGAGTCATTTGATCTCTGATCACCCAGTAGGGGAGCTGCTAATATTCTGAGGATTCTCCCCTTGGTCTGCTATAGCCAGCTGGGTAGCCCTAGCCAATGATGGACTCTGGAAGGCTTAGCAATGAGGAGTACTAGTTGCAGGTAGCTTTCAGGTTCTTTCCAGGATTCTCCTGAGATTCTGCTGTAGTGCATTGTAACGAAGACCACAAACTATACCATGGTGAGTATAGGGTGTTCAGAGTAGATCTGCTAAGCTGTTCTTTCTACTGGGATTTGGATGGACTATGAGCCAGACTGTGGTTCTGTTCATCCATGTGGTGACCTGGCCAGTCATCCTTGTTCTCTGAGCCTCACTGTGTATGAATTTCCTGGGGAGGGGGAGACTCTCCAGTCCTGGCATTGTAGGATGTGATGCCTGTGATATCATTGTCCAGTGTGAGCACACAGGCATGCTTTTGGTGTGCAATGGGAAGACAGATTGGAAAACTGTGGTCTTGTTTCTAGAAGTTCTGAATATTGCATTCCTCTTTCAGGTTTGTCTTAGAAGTGTTTCAAACAGTTTAGAAACTGATAGAAATATGGTGATGGTGATGTGGATTGCCTTTCAGCAATAGATGATTAGAATGTTTCTAATTTTCTGCTACCACCAGCCACAGTGGTGTGATTCAGTGAAGTTTAGTTTCAGGGGAAAACAGGAGTTTCTGAGCTGCAGAGGTTTCTCAGGTGTGCATGGTGTTGTGTGGGTGGATAGGGCAGAATCCACATCTTGTGCCATAATCCGTGTGACAGGAGGCAGATTTTAAATTATTCTTCTATGTTGTTTTGGGATTGGGCATCGGTGGGGCTGGGTTTACCTGAAAACACAAGGAGGCATAAGGGGCTGCAGAGCTATAGCAGGAGATCACCTCTGTTTGCTTCTGTCTTTGGAAGAAATATCAGTAGCTAGTGGATCAGAAATAACAGTTTAAGGGTCACTTGGAGTTAATTTTGTGAAAGTTGTGAAGTCTGTGTTTATTTAATTTCTGTACACATAGAATCATGGGTAGTTGGGTAACATTGGGCAAGATCACACTTTTCCTGGCTAAGTTTCCTTTGGTCTTTTGATTAATAGTTGACTATATTTTCCTTCCTTTGTTCTTGGCTTCTTCTCTCTATCCCCTTTATTCTTTTATCAATATTGTACACATCCTTGATTGTTGTAGTTTTGTGATAAGTATAGAAGTCATGTTATGTCAATATGTGTACTATTTTACATAATTCCAGGAATTCATCATTCTGAGTGCCTCCACTGTGAATGTAGCTTTGTAATCAGCTTTCCTCTTATAAATTGTTGGGCACTGTTGTTGGATTGTATTCATTTTATGCTGCAAATTTACCATAAACAACATCTTAATTTTGATGCAGCATGTTCCCAAGGATTACTTATTTGCTTCTTTATTTATTGAGGTTTTGTTGTTCTTATTGTTATCAATCTGTGAAAGACTTTTGGTTTATTGGATAAAATGTCTTGGCAGGTGGCTCAGCACATATTCTTTTTGGTGATGACCTGAGTTCAGATACCAACACTCGAGTTGAGAGGCTCATAACTATCTACTATTCCAGATCCTGCAAACACTCTCTCATGCACAAACACATGCAAAAAAATAGCAATACACTTGTTTTCAAAAGTGCTTTTGACTTATAAAGCAATTAGAGCAAACCAAGTTGCTTTAGGTGAACACTGATTCTTTAAAAGTCTGTTTTCTTGCATTTTGTTTTAAAAAGTTTTCATTTCCTCACTCGAATGCAGACTTACAGGCAACCTTCAATTATTGGAAACAAAATGTTGTCTAAGTGATCTTAACTGACATCCTTTTCTTTATTGTAAGAGAATGAAATCCTTTTAGTAGCCAAAACTATTTTCTACAAAGTTGAAACCTCAGAAGGCTTCAAATGAATCTCTCTGAATTTGGTGGAGCACCCTCACACAACTCATTTTCTTTTTCTCTTTCTTTCTTTCTTTCTTTCTTTCTTTCTTTCTTTCTTTCTTTCTTTCTTTCTTTCTTTCTTTCTTTCCTTCCTTCCTTCCTTCTTTCTTTCTTTCCTTCCTTCTTTCTTTCTTTCCTTCTTTCTGTCTGTCTGTCTTTCTTTCTTTCTCTCTTTCTTTCTTTTCTTTTTTTGGTTTTTCAAGCAGGGTTTCTCTGTGTAGCTTTGCAGCTTTCCTGGAACTCACTCTGTAACCCAGGCTAGCCTCGAACTCACAGAGATCTGCCCTCTCTCTTGATCTTAGAGAGTTGCCTCTGCCCATTTCAAAGCATATCTGTGTTTTCCAGTTGTTGCTGTCTTTATGTTTGGGTTTTAGCTGCTTCAGTGATTGGATATGATTAACACATTGGCTTTGGATCTTTAGAATCTTGTTGTATATTATTGTCTCTTTTTCCTTATTAGCTTCAGCTGTCAACATGTCATGGCCTAGAATCATCTGAGGGAACATCAGTTGAGAATGTGCCTAGATCAGAATATCTGATTGCTATATCTCAAAGGGATTATGTTGATTATGATTGATGTTTGAAGTCTCTTTGACTAAGTTGGCAATATCTCTAAGCAAGTGGGTCTGGGCTGGATGAGAGAGGTAGCTTAGCATGGCCAAGAGAATAAGCTAGGAAGCAATGTTCCCTCATGTTTTGCCTTCATTTATTAGCTTGAGTTTGTATCCTAAGCTCCCGAAAAGATGGACTGTGACCTAGGGATATCAATCAAGTAAACCTGTTCATTACCACAGTTCCTTTTGGTTAGAGAATTTAATCATAGCAAAAGAGAAGAAAGTTGGAACAAAAAGTGGTACCTCAAATGTGATTTTTCTTGCTGCAAAGGACTTGAAATTCTTAGGCCTGCCCTTACTATCATGAATGGAATTGTTTTGTTGTTGTTTTGTTATCTAGCCCAGGAGGCCACTGATTCATGGCAGGTTCTTCCTAGCTTCTGAGTGCTGGGGTTATATGACATGTGTTAGATCAGAAGAGCTAGGTTTACTGCTTCTTGTAGAGTTAGAAATGAAAGTGGTTCAGCCAATGAGAGCTATATAACAGAGTCTACAGAGCATGAGGGCATTTGGTCACATCCATTGTGCCATTCACACAATTCGGGGGATGATATGGGGGATTTAAAAACAAATATTCCAAGTGTGGAGTAATGGTAACCAAATTTGGCTGCTTGTCAGGAATGCAAGAAGAGCTTACTCCACCTTACTCAACATCATTTGAGTTACTGTGAATCATAGCTGTTAGGTTATGGATCCTAGGAAATGGAATTTTGAATAAAAATGATTTAATGTTGGTATTTGTAATTTGTAGCTCTAGAGACTTTCACAGAAGGAAGAACTCTCTACTTGGCATCACATGGAATCTCACAGTAGAGGGGTTCTTTGCTAGTACATGTATTCTGTATTTTTTAAAGTTTAAGGACTTCCCTGTCACCTGCCTATACCAATGGATGGTATTTTAATTTGTATGCATGGTAAATTGCCAACTTTGTCCTATGTTAAAGGTATCTAGTTAATGTTTAGCACTAGAGAAGTTTCAAACTGGTGTTAGCAACTGCATAGACCAGTGGATATAGTGAATTTTGGTAATTGTAGCCACTGTTGCTTTAGATAAAATTATTTTAAGCACTAAAATCTTCTCACTCATGAAGTTGACCTAAGATGGTTCAATAGTAAATCTAAGTTAGTTCTTGTATGTTTGACAAGCAATCACACATGACAGTATGATTGTACTGACTTTAGGTGCCAGCAATTATTTTAAAAAGTTTATTTACATGTATTTGTGAGATCTTGAGATGACTCATCAGATCAAAGGACATTGCTATACAAGGGTAATAAGCTTGTTCCTGGAAACTCATGGTAGAGAGAAACAAGTCCTGAAAGTTGTCCATTGGCCACTGCATATGAGGTCTAGCATTTATGTGTTCTCACACATCACAGAGACACATCACACACACACCTCCCTTTCTCACACACATATACAAATGCACACACAACATAAACATAAACACACACACGCACACACACGCACACACACACATCACACACACAAATATACAGGCACTACTCTGTAGATGTAATAGTCTTATTAAATAAGAAACACAGAGCCAAATGCAGAGTTAAAAGCTTAAGAGGTCAGAGCAGTAGGTAAGTGCTGCAGGCTGCAGGAATATATCATAAGAATTCAGCTGGTTATGGCAAAGTCACAACCTGGAGGGATCAGGGAATTCCTCCAGAGGAAGCCAAATCCCAAGGAGTTTTTGGTGTTACTTGGCTTGTTATATATCAGCTGTATTCTGTTATGAAAATCATGTGTGCCTTCATAGCTTTCCCAATTGACTTTTCCCTAAGAAGGGCTAACAGTATGGACTGATCACTCTCTGGACATACACATTCCAGGTATTTGGAGAACAGCCTCAGGAAAGGCTTTCTCTGGAATTAGATTATCTCCCTTAGCCACTTTCAAGGACTACAAGAAACACCACCCAGGTGGGTGCCCAACTTTCGAGGACTAACAATGATAACAGCCCACCTGCAAGTCTCCTGACTTAAATTCCACAAGGAGACACCGTCCAGGGGGGCGCCCAACTTCCGAGGACTAACAATGATAACAGCCCACATACAAGTCTCCTGACTTATGGTAAATTTAAGTAATAGCTTTATACAATTTAGCTCGGACCCTCCCTTTATATACCGGGACTTCCAGGGCATAGGGAGGAGAAGAGAAAAGAGAATGGAAGAACTAGATAGGTAAGAACTTGAGAGGAACGAACTGAGATGGGGAAGATCCAGGCTGAAGGGCTAAAAGAGAGGACTAGAGGAACGAGATGGAAGATGAGGAAGAGCCACATGGGGAAGAACAAGATGAGGAAGAGCCAGATGAGAGAGAAGAAGACGAGAGAGGAGCTGATAGGGGAAAGAACTAGATAGATGAGAACCTAGAAGGGACAGAACTAGATGAAGGAATTAAGATAGAACCTAGAGGGGACAGTAGATAAATATAGAGAGAAATCAGGCAAGAAAGGAGCTAGACATGAGAACAGAACTGAAGCTGTATATAAAGGATGTTATGCTAGAGGAATTAAAGCAAGTGGACGATAGAGCTCTGTGTGCTGAGATTCTAGTTCCTGAAATAGTCCTCACTGTTAGTAGTTCTCTCTCCTGAGCCCCTGGGATGTAAAATATTAAGGCTGGTCCCTCTAATATTATACAAGAGGTAAGAGCTGATACTTAAATACCTTCCTTACCCTTTGCTGCTGCTGTTGTCTTTCCCATCCAAAAGAGACCTACTTTCCTGTGTATCTGTCTTTTTATTGACTTTCTGTTTCTTCCTTCTCATTGGTTGTAAACCCAACCACATGACCTCCTCATCACTGCCTGTCTATACAGACCTCCAGGTCTTCTATGGTTGGTATTGAGATTAAAGGTGTGTGTCTCCATGCTGGCTGTATCCTTGAACACACAGAAATCTGCCTGTCATGTAACAGGGATTAAAGGTGTGCACCATCACCACCCAGCTTCTGCTATGGCTTGCTATTAACTCTGACCCCCAGGCAACTTTATTTATTAACATACAAATAAAATCACATTTCAGTACAAATAAAATATCACCATATTTCCTCCTTTCTATTTTAATAAAAATAAAAAAGGAAAAACTTTATAACTAATATAAGAAAAACTATATACAAAAGTACAATAAGTATATATTATATATACAAGCAATAAATACCTAAACAATGTCTAGTTTGTTTGCATTTGACAAATACAGAGAAAATAATTCCATTATCTATCCTATTATGTTAAGTCAAAAATGTACCTGATTCACTTTCTATCCTACCTTATATTACTAACAGAACTATCTTATAATGTCTTTCAAATTTATACTCTTACACCTCTTTAGTGAGTTTCTTTTCTGAAATTCTTAACAAGGAAAACTATAACTATCTAATCTTCAAATATAAATAACCTATCTTCAACTCCCTCAGAGGCCCAAGAAGGAAATAATATTACCTAATAAAAAATAAAAACAGGAAGTGCATACAAGCAGCTTCCAAAAAAAAATGTGAGTTAACAGAAACAGCCAACTGCCTGGACAGTCACCCAAGGTTTCTCCGCAGTGTTGCAGCATCATCTTCAGCCTATAGGCTTAGCGTATCTGGCAGACTCATTTGTGAAGTAGGATGTACACAAGGTCAACAGTTCAACCTCACATTTGGTGAGAGCAGTGCATGAGCCAGAAATACATGAGTTCCACTAGTGTCATATTATGATTCAGGATTTTAAATTCTGTAAATTGTTGATGTTTTTTGAATTCAGCTGTCCATTCTTCTTGGCTGTGTATGTGTGGCCTCATCTTGGCATCCCATTCTTCTCCACATCCCTCTATTAAATGCCAGTCTGCCACTGAGAGGTGTGAGCTTAGTTACTCTTGAAGAATAACTGTTTCAGCTGCTGTTCCACTGCACATCAGAAGTCATCAGTCCACTGTCTGTTCAGCTACCTTCGAAAAAAAGGGCACGGTACCTTTTCCAGATTGCAAAGGCCACTTCAGGGATGGTGCCATATTGTCCTGGCCTCAGAAGATGCCTTTCGATAAAGCCACAACCATACTTGTCTTGGCAAGAGTTGATAGTCCCTTTTTTTGTATCCTGTGTGTCCATTTTGTCCTGTTTGTCAGCAGTTGATTCGAGGATACTTTGTTGTCCAGTGGCTAACTTTTGCCACAATGAAAGTTAACTCCAATTGCAGTTTCTTCAATGCCCATATTTTCTCTGAAGTAGATTGATACTGCCAGGAGTCAACATGTCTCATAGTCATAACAAAAAAGAAAAATTTTCTAAGTTATTAAAACATTTTAAATGCCATATTCTGTAGATCTCTGAAGGGTTTGAAGATGACCTGTCTATCTAAAATATATCCTCTCAATCTTGAAAACATACCTAATATGACTACAAGTTTGAGTGTAATGTCTAACTACTAACTTTCATTTCTTTATATCCTAATAGTTGGTAATAATAACATTCAAGGATCAGCAAATTGCATTACATTGCTAAATGAATGGTATAAGTACAATATCTTGAACAAGATTAGAAATATATGTATGGCATTTTCTAACAATATCAATCTCAATATATATAATTTTTATACAATATAAAAAAGCCAATCCAATGTAAAGTATTTAAAACTAGTAATTGTCCTTTTTAAAAAAAAAAAAAAACAAGAACTTTAAATCTAATCTTCATTGCTTAGCCCTTTTCCTAACCCTTAACAACAACTTGTAACCAACCCTCCTAAACAATGAAAATTATCCCAGACCCAAAACCTATTAAAAGACCAAAAAACCACCGACCCGCACCACCTCTTTGAGAATGTGGGTGTCGTATTCCTAAAATTGCTTCTTGCTGGATATGGGCAAAAGTATCTTTATTCTGAAAAGAAAAATTTTGGGTTAATTGTCAAATTCTAGGAAAGGTAGCTATATCCATTGTTGTCCAGTTTGAGCATAATGCCAAAGTTCAAGGCTTATCTCAAGTCCTTGTTCAAGTAGTCTTTGAACCTGGATCATCTCAGCTAGCCATCTCATAATTGCTCTGACCAGTTTGTAGCCCAAGCTGATCTGTAGGTGATCTTTGTCAGCTTAGTGATATTATTATTGTCCACGTGAAATTGTTGTTGTGGGGCCCCATCATCTTCCTGGAGACTTCAGTTGATGTTGGGCCTGGCCATGATTTCCTGCAGAAAACTGATAAGAGTCTCAAACAAAAAGATATGTATAGGCAGCTAACTGAAGCCTTTTTGATTTTTTAGAATTAGTATTCTATATGACCATTATTATCTTAACAAAGTTTAAAATATATATATAGTAAATTTTGATATAAAATTCATACTTTAAGAAAAATTTAAAGAATCAGGATAGAATCAAAGAATTGAGATTAGTAGTAATAGAATAGTCCTTTAATTAATTTGGTTTTTCTCCTGTCCCATATCAGAAGATGGCTCTTTCTTCTGGCATGATACAGGGAGTTTGCATTTTCCTTTTAACAGCATGCTTGAGTTTAAAGAAGGAGAGAGCCATTCTCCAACTCCAAAGCCAGCTTTAAATTTTATTTGAACTGGGACTACAAGAAGACCAATAGTGTCAAATTTCTTTAGAGAAGAGGACAAACAAACATTTAGGAAGACTTATGAAATTTTGTAGATGATATACCAATAGGCCATTTTACTCTTTTTCTTAGAACAGATGATTTGTCCTTTTTCTTCAGTTGTTTCATTTGTCCAGTGTTTTTCAGATTCCTTAGCCCTCATTCTCCTAAAAGACAAAAACAAAAACCTTTCCCCAAGACTAATTTTGGGGAGGTTCCCTTTTGGCAAGTTATAGCTGATTAAATGAAAAGGCATGTGTTAATGGTCTAAGTTAGTTTAAATTGGGTGGTCATGCTGGTTAATGAACTATCACCTCTTCCGATTAAGAGGTCTCTCTTGTTCAAATCGAACCTTTATCAATTTTGATGGTATCCACAGCTTATCTTCTATTGTAGAAACAAAAGCAAAACCTCGTCCCCAATATAACACATATCCTGGTTTCCATTCTGAGGTCAGCACATCCTTAAAGTATATAGGCTGATTTAATTCTGTAGTTTTTTCTAATATCCAATGTCTCTCTGCAGCTGTTGTTCCTTTCTCATTAGCATTGAGAAAATTCAAAGTTAATAGAGCATTATGCAGTCTATTTCTGGGGGGTTTTGTTACCCCTTTCTGTTTATTTAGCATATCCTTTAGAGTTCTGTTTGATCTTTCTATAACTGCTTGGCCTGTAGGATTATGTGGTATACCTATAATATGCTTTATATTGTAATAAGCAAAAAACTGTTTTATTTTAACAGAGACATATGATGGAGCATTGTCAGTTTTAATTTGTGCAGGTATACCCATGATGGCCATAACTTCTAGCAAATGAGTGATTACAGAGTCAGCTTTTTCAGAACTCAAAGAAGTTGCCCATTGAAGTCCTGAAGTCCTGAATAAGTATTAGTGGTATAGTGTACACATTTCAATTTCCCAAATTCTGCAAAGTGAAACACATCCATCTGCCAGATTTCATTCCTCTGAGTACCCTTTGGGTTACATCCTGCTGGTAATGGCATCTGATTGTCAAAGGAACAAGTAGGACATTTCCTTACAATTTCCTTGACTTGTTGCCAAGTTATGGAAAAATCCTTTTTTTTAAAGATTTATTTATTTATTTTTATTTATTATGTATAAAATGTTCTGCCTACATGCATGCTTGTAGGCCAGAAGAGGGCACCAGATCTCACTACAGATGGTTGTGAGCCACCATGTGGTTGCTGGGAATTAAACTCAGGACCTCTGGAAGAACAGCCAGTGCTCTTAACTGCTAAGCCATCTCTCCATCCTGGAAAATCCTTTTTTAAACCTTTACTATTGACATGATGTTTTTTTTATGAAACTCTGAGGCCTCCAGCACATTTCCTATCAATAATTTATCAATCTCATCATTACCTTGTGCCTGGCAGACCTGTATGGGGTCGGTTGTGAGTTATTTATAAAGGATGATTCCTATTCCTGATTGTATCTTGTAACTGAATAAATATTGAAGTTAATTCTGACTCATCAGGAATAAATTCTGCAGTCTCAATATGTAATACCACTCTTTCAGCATACTGAGAGTCAGTAACTAAGTGGAGAAGTTCTGAAAAATCCATTAATACCAACAGAATAGCATACAATTTCGATTTTTGAACTGAATTATAAGGACTTTGAACCACTTTACTTAAATTTTCTGATTTGTAACCTGCCTTTCCTTGTTTGTTTGCATCTGTATAAAATGTATGAACTCCAGATATGGGTTTTTCCTGTACAATTCAAGGCAAAATCCAATCAGCTCTCTTTATAAGATCAATTCTATTACTTTTGTGATATTTGCTGTTA
Source organism: Peromyscus leucopus (assembly GCF_004664715.2). Classification (NCBI taxonomy): domain Eukaryota; kingdom Metazoa; phylum Chordata; class Mammalia; order Rodentia; family Cricetidae; genus Peromyscus; species Peromyscus leucopus. The sequence goes on from NC_051084.1 coordinate 16,067,587, forward strand.
ATTTCTCCCAAAAAATTACTGCAAGCTCTTTGCCAAGGTTCACTTTCTGTCCATAATTTTTCAGTGTCCTCCTTAGTTAAAGGTATGACAATTTCTGCTGGGTCTATTCCTGCTAATTGACGAAGTCTCAATTTTCCTTTCAAAATTAAGTCAGATTTTTTCCACATAGGTTTTTAATTTTTTATTCAGTTTATTTGGTAAAAATAGCCATTCCAATATAAAATCTCCCCTCTGCATTAATATTTCTGTAGGAGAATGCCTAGAGGGTAAAATAAGCAAAATGCAATCCAGCTTTGGATAGATATGATCCACGTTTCCTTCATGTACTCTCTTTTCTACCAAGACCAATTCTTTCTCAGCTTCAGGTAATAATTCTCTTGGACTATTTAAGTCCTTGTCACCTTCTAAGGTTTTGAAAAAATTATTCAGTTCATCATTTTTTACCCCAAGAATAGTTTATAGATTAGTAATGTCTCCAAATAATCTTTGAAAGTCAGTAAGAGTCTGTAATTGATCTCTCCTAGTTTGCACCTTTTGGGGTCTAATTTTTTGTAGACCTATTTTATGTCCTAAATAATAAAATCTCCTCTTTGTATCTTTTCAGGAGCAATTTGTAATCCCCAGCAAAGCAAAATTTTCTTTACTTCTTCAAACATTCTTTCTAAAGCATCTGCATTTCAGTCAGCTAGAAAATATCATCTATATAATGATAAATTATAGATTTAGGAAATATTTTATGTATCACTTCCAATGGCTGTTGTACAAAATATTGGCACAGGGTTGGACTACTCAACATTCCCTGTGGGAGGACCCTCCATTGATATCTCTTAACCAGTTGAGAATTATTAAAAGTAGGCACTGTGAAAGCAAATCTTTCTCTGTCTTTTTCTTGTAAGGGTATTGAAATGAAACAGTCTTTTAAATCAATAACACAGTAGGCAAAGGAATTCCAGATTGTAGAGAGCCCATTGGCTGAATTATTTTGTTGATTGCTCTAAGGTCTGTTACCATTCTCCATTTACCAGATTTCTTTTTAATAACAAATACAGGAGAATTCCAAGGGCTGGTTGATTCTTCAATATGCTGAGCATTTAACTGTTCTTCTACCAGCTCTTCTAAAGCCTGGAGTTTCTCTGTTGTTAGAGGTCATTGATGAACCCATACAGTCTTGTCTGTTAACCATTTTAAAGGTAGAGCTTTTGGTGTCTTTGGAAGATCATCAGATGTTATGCCCTGTTCTTGTATAATATGGATGGCTGGTGAGCACTCATTAGAATAATACCTTCTAATATTTCTCTCAGAAACATGTGCAAATTATGATTTGTTTCTGAAGTTGGAAGAATGTTAATCTGAGTATTCCATTGTTGCAACAGGTCTCGACCCCACAGGTTCATAGCTATGTTAGCCATATATGGTTTTAATTTTCCTGTCTGTCCTTCTGGACCTATACTTTCAAGCCATCTTGCACTCTGTTTCACTTGAGATAATGTTCCAATTCCTAACAGCTGAATGTTTACCTCCTCAAGAGGCCAAGTTGGATGCCAAAATTCTGGTGCAATTATGGTCATGTCAGCACCTATGTCTACCAGACCAGACAACAAAACACCATTTATTTTTATTTTTAATTTTGGTCTTTGTTCATTTATAGAACAAAAAAAATTTCTTTATGTTTTCTCCTGAATTTTCTGTTCTCTCTGTCTCAGCTGTTTCATTACCCTGAGCAGCCTGGTTTATTCCAATAGGCATTTGGTTATTTAATTGCTCTGAGTAGGGGTTTCCTCTATGACTACAGGGAAGGTCTAAACTGGATTTGCTGTGGGGGGCTGCCTGAGGCCCCTCTGAGAGTTTCCTGAAGGCAAAGTATTACCTTACCTGTCCCTTGTTGATCTACATTGGTTGGTCCAGTGTTTTCCCTTACCACACCTTCTGTATACTCCAGAAGGAGGGGCATTCTATTGCCATTGTTCCTTGGAGAAACATTGTTGCTAGGAATGCTCTGTTTACAGTCCCTTTTCAAATGTCCTTTCTTTCCACATCCAAAACATCTGACATTCCTCAAACCTCTTGAAATTGCTTCTCCTATCCACATATCATCATGGTCATGAGCCTCAATATTAAGCATGTCTCTAATTCAATCTTCCAGGGTACAGATCTTGCCTTTAACGGCCTGATTATTCTTTTGTATGCTGCATTTGCATTCTCAAAAACCAAAGATTCAATTATTATCTTGCTAGCTTCTGAATTTGGGACCATTGTCTTTACTGCTGAAGTCAGTCTTTGTAAGAAATCCATAAAGGATTCTTTTGGGTCCTGTATAACATTTGTAAATGACTCAGTTTTCTTTCCTGGTTCCTAAACTCTGTCCCATGCATTCAAGGCTGCCATTCAACATAGAATTAGGGTTTGGATATCATATAAACATTGTGTTTGTATTGCAGCATATTGGCCTTCTCCAACAAGCTGATCCTGGGAGATTTGTATACCTTTAGCCCTCCATTGATTTTTCTGTTTTTGGCTTCCTCTTTGAACCACATTTGCCACTGCAGCTGTGCCCCAGTTTCCAGAACAGCATTTAACAGCTCTCACCAGTCCTGTGGTATAATCTTATTATAAGTTGACCACAAGTTTAACATTTTCTTTACAAATGGGAAATGTATGCCATAAGATACTATTGCCTCCTTAAACCTTTGCAAATCTAACATTTCAATTGGAGTCCAAATATTTTGTGCATTCACTTGACCAGGTAGCTGCTGTATGGTTACCAGATAAATTGAGGGTGATTGTGTGAAAACAGGCTTTCTTTCTGTAACCTTATAATCCAATCCTGAAACAATTTCACAGTTAATTTCTTCTGTCTGAATCTGAATTTCTCTGTAATTCATTTTAACAGGTTTAATAGGTTTTTCTAAAACTTCTATCCTGGCACTTAAATTGACTATCTTTTAAAATAGTAAAATAAGGATAAGGAAAGTAATAATGTGCATAATCCCATCAACATTAATATTCTCACATAGTTGTTCCATTTTCAGACTGCCCAAAATTTTATCAAAGTCCAATTTTCTTCTAATGTACACATAAAACCCATTTTTTTTAAATGTGGAAAACATTTTTCTCTTTTAAATAGTTTTTTCCTTTAAAATATCTAATATCTTAATTGACTTACCATGTCTGTGTAGAACAGTAGAAATCTGAGGGAATTTCAAAACAGCTACCTAGTGTCCGAGGTGGGAATCCAAAAAGAGAGAGACAGAGACAGAGACAGAGAGACAGAGAGAGGCAGAGAGAGAGAGTTAGAGAGAGAAAGGAAAGAAAGACAGCATAGACACATGTTCTGGCTTGACCTGAGTTGAGCCTGGGCTCTGGCTTCCTTAAGCTCCCGCCACGTGAGTTGGCATTTCGGCCGCAAGCAGCTCTATCTGTAGATGCGCTTAGCTGCTGCAATTAGCAGTAGCTCTGGCAGGCCTGAGTTGTTTGTGGCACCAACTTTTTTTTAAGCCTGAGCTGCTTGAGTTGTCAATCTAGCTGCAAGTAGCTCCAGCTGTGGGTAACAGCTTGTAGTTATGGTTGGTTGGGCCTGGAGCCTAGGCCGAGCTGGCCCAAGCTGGGGAGCCAGGGAGCCAGTGGGCTGCCAAGCTGCCAAGCTGAGCCAAGTGTTTTTTAATGAATTCTTGCCATGTTGGGTGCCAAATTAAATAAGAAACACAGAGCCAAATGCAGAGTTAAAAGCCCAAGAGGTCAGAGCAGTAGCTAAGTGCTGATACTAAAAAACCTTTCTTACCCTTTGCTGCTGCTGTCGTCCTTCCCCTCTGAAAGAGACCTACTTCCTGAGTATCTGTCTTTTTATTGACTTTCTGTTCTTCCTTCTCATTGGTTGTAAACCCAACCACATGACCTCCTCATCACTGCCTGTCTATATAGACCTCCAGGTCTTCTATGGTTGGTATTGAGATTAAAGGCTGTATCCTTGAACACACAGAGATCTGCCTGTCATGTGATAGGGATTAAAGGTGTACACCATCACCACCCGGCTTCTGCTATGGCTTGCTATTAGCTCTGACCCCCAGGCAACTTTATTAACATACAAGTAAAATCACATTTCAGTACAAATAAAATATCACCATACTACTCAATCGCAAAGACACACAAACACAAATACACACATACACACAAATTAATGCACAAACATAAAGACACACACAAACACAAATAGACACACATCATATAAACCACACACAACACATACACATACACACAGATACACACATCACATAAACACACACACATACACACACACACACACACACACACACACACACACACACACATATACCCACAAAGAAACTTTCAGAAACAATATTAGTATTTAAATAACACTTAGGATATGTGTGTTGAATAAATTTATACAGGACTGGATTTTTTTCTTCAATTTGTTAATTTTTATTTGTATGCCATAACAACATGGTCTGAAAAGTTCTGACCTCATAGAACTAGTCTTTTCTGGTAGTCATAAAATAAATATTTGTAAGTATGATACTTGGAATACTGTGACTACTATTAGGAGAGGATGCATAAAATATTTTTGCAATTAATATTAGTAGTTTTGAAGAATCATTTTAATCTTTATCAGTACCATAAAAGGTTGTGACTGTTGGAGACACTGAAATTTTAAAGAATCTTTAGGCTTATGTAATAGAGGACTTTAATATTTTGATGTAATAAAAGTAGACTTTGTTTGATTCAGTTTGGTTTTTTGAAACATTCTTTATATGTAGTTTTGGCTGTCCTGGAAATTGCATGTAGACCAGGCTTGTTGTCCCAGTCCCACCACTGGGAGCCTTATGTGATTATACAAGATGGCTAGTTCAGCCTCCATATTCTTAATTAGTAGCAGTCCTCACTGGGGCCACCCTTATAGATTCTAGGAAGTTTGCACTGCATTGTTTCCACATGTCCTGCTAAAAGCTCCCCTACTCCAGTCAGCTCTCCCTGTCTTTTCTCCTTCTCTCCCTTCCTTACTCAGCTGACACTTTTTGTTCCCATCCCCACCTGCCTCCAGTGCACCCACAGTTCTATTTCCTCTTCCCAGAGAGATCTGTGCATCTACCCTAGAGCTATTCTTGTTATTTAGACTCTCTGCATCTATGGATTATTCTGTGATTAACTGTGATTGAACTTTACTTAACTACTAATATCCACTTATAAGTGAGTGCATACATATCATGTTTGTCTATATGCTTCTGGGCTGCCTCACTCAGGATAATAAAGAACTCAAGAAACTAGGCAACAACAAACCAAATAATTCAATTGTAGTGGTGTACACCCCTAGACAGAATTGTCAGTAGAGGAATCTAAAGTAGCCAAGAAACACTTGAAATTTCCAAGATCTGTAGCCATCTGGGAAATTCAAATGAAGACTACTTTGAGATTTCATCTGACACCTGTCAGAATGGTTAAGATCAATAACACAAATGACAGCTAATGCTGGTAAGAACATGGAGCTAGGGGATTTATTGCTGTCACAACTGCAAACTTGTACAGCCACTGTGGAAGTCAATATGCAAATCTCAGAAAATTAGGAGTCAATCTACCTCAAGACCCAGCTATACCACTCTTGGGTATATACCCAAAAGATGCTCCTCCATCCTACCACAAAGAAACTTGCTCAACTATGTTCATAGTAGCTTTATTCGTAATAGCCAGGAATTGTTATGTCTGTGAGAGATTGTGTTGATTGATGATTGATGTGGAGGCTCACCACATAGAGTGTCAATATCCCTAAGAAAGCAGGCCTGGGCTAGGAAAGGGAGCTATTCAAACATGAGACAATGACTAGGCAAGAGAGAAAGCTAGGAAACAATCTTGCCCATGGATTTTGCCTTTAACTTTTAGCTTGAGTGTGTTCTGACACAATCAGCCAAATAAACAAATTCATCACCTGAGATGTTTTTAATTAGAGGATTTAATCACAGCAGGATAAAAGCAAGTTAGAACAAAAAATATGGAACAATAAAATTATTTTGTTGCTAGGAAGAACCTGGGAATGTTGTCTTTTGGAAGAATGTGAAAGATATCAAAACTTTAGGTGGCCAAAACCATAGAAAGTTGTACATAGAACTTAGTTGGCTGTTTTTTTAGGACCAGCAAGATTGGACTGTTAAGAGTAATGGCAGAGAGTGGAGATTAAGGTCATAGATTTCAGTTGGAAATAGGTAGACTCCATAAAAAATTAAACTAAACATTATTTGTATCATATTTTTGCTCCAAAATCTTTTTTATTCTGTCCATACCATGGAAATTCAGTAAGGTGGAATTAAAAAATTATGAGCTAATTCCTTAAGTGGAATATTGATTCTGTTGGATGTTTATTACTGATGACTCATTTAGGTCTACCGTGAAAAGAAAACAAGTGGGGCAGAAATAAATGAAAATAAAAAAGTAGTTTCAGATGGCAGTTAAGTGCTGAAACAGACAAGAATTTTGAAAGTTTATCACTATTATAGAAAAAGCCCTTGGTATGGAATGGAAGCCTAGCAAGGTGCTCTAAGGGTATAAGTCCATCCAGCTAAATCTTCAGTTTATGGAAGGAGTAAGCAAAGTCATTCCTAGTTCCAGGAAGCAAGCTCATATAAAACCTGCTACACCTGTGGTCCAAATGTGTTAGTGTCCATCCCAATTAAGAAATCAAACTTTGAGCTGGGTGGTGGTGGCACATGCCTTTAATCCCAGCACTCAGGAGGCAGAGGCAGGCAGATCTCTGTGAGTTCAAGGCCAGCCTGGTCTACAGAGTGAGTTCCAGGACAGGCTCCAAAGCTACATAGAGAAACGCTGTCTCAGAAAAAAAAAAAAAAAAACTACAAGAAATCAAACTTTGCAGGATCACCCATCATGTGCTGTTCCTGGAAACACGAAAGAATCCAAATTTAAGATCATGAATTCTTAGGCTGTGGTTACAGGTCAGCATTGTTGCCGGGATCTATGTTTGGCAGTCAGAAACCCAGGAAGGACACTGTGAGAATTCACTGCATGAAGCTGTGAAGATTGAAGCCTCTTCTTTTTTTTTTTTTTTTTTTTTTTTGTTGTTGTTGTTGTTGTTGTTGTTTTTTACTCTATTTTTTGGGGGCCTGCCACCCAGCTCTGAAGTAAATCACACACATGGAGGCTTATACTTTCTTATAAGTGCCTGGTTGTAAGTTGTTTCTAGGCAGCTTTTTTTTTAGTTTAATTTTTTCCTGATAATTCAGAATTAACTTTATTATTTGTACAACTACAATAGGCAATCCGAGAAAGAAATTGCCCACTTTATATTTCCCACATTCAATATCTTACTAGGTTTAGGCTGCTCTTCTTAACTTAAATTATCTCATCTACCTTTTGCCTCTGGGCTTTTATCTTCCTCTATTCTGTATACCTTTCTTTATTTCTTGCTCTGTGGCTTTCTGTGTAGCTGGGTGGCTAGCCCCTAGTGTCCTCTTTTTTTTCTTACTCCTTATTTTTTCCTCACAGATTTCTCCTCCCACTTATTGTCTCTGCCTACTAGCACCACTTGTCCTTTCCTGACAAATTATTGGCTGTTGGGCTCTTTATTATACCAATCAATTATTTTGGACAGGCTTTAGAAGTATCACAATGTCACAGAGTTAAACAAATGTAACATAAAAGAATGCAACATATCTTTGCATCATTAAAACAAAAGTTCCCAGCATAAACAAATATAGCACATCTTAAAATCATTTTCCACAACAGTCTGGGTTGCATTTTGATACCACAAGATGTTGAGATACCTAAGCTATGAGATGTCTTCTATGGAGACCTAGCTGTATATAGGGAGTTGAAGTAACCAGAGAGATGTATGAGAAGTTGCATGTATAAGGCCAGCTAAGCCCTTTGAAACTGACACCCTATGTATCTGAGACAGAGATACAGGATTTAATGTTTGTCATGTTGTGCTTCAGTCTTGTCTTGGTCCAGTCTTCACTCGATATATCTCCATTTCTCTCTTTTGGAATATGAATGGTATTCTGTACTATTGTATATTAGAAAAATTTAACTTGATTTCTGATTTTATAACATGTCACTGTCAAGATATTGTTTTGAGTATCAGAAGAAACAATATTTGAACAAGGTAAGGGATGTTGCAAACTATGAGTATCATTGTGGCAACTAAATGCATTTTCTTCTTGGATGATCATGAGCCTAAAGTGACCTGGGTCAGAATAGAGTTGATTTAAAACCTCCCAGGTAGGATGATATATTTGAAATATGTCTCTCTTTGGTGACTTTCTTTCAGTTGTTTGTAAAGCCTCTACTAGGAGGAGCCTTTCTGGATGAAATTCCTCATTGGGAATATGATATGAATCTCTATAGCCTCAACCCCTTTCCTGTTCTTTGTGTCTACTATGTTGTGGTTGAAACTAAGCCAGTTTCCTTTCTGTACTGTCAAGCCTTCAGCACCATTATAGACTCTATCTGTAAATCACATAAGATACAGTAGAAGCAATTGTCATTCAGTGCTAAGGCAGTTTGGTAGCCTGCTGTTTTAATTATTTTGCTTGTTTGTTTTTGAAAACAAGGTTTGTCTGTGTAGCCCTGGGTGTCCTGAAAGTATACTTCTGTACACTAGGCTGACTTTGAACTCAGAGATCCCCTTTACTCTGGCTCCCAAGTCATGGGATTAATGGTGGGCCAATATTCCTAGCTTTATTTGTTTTTATATTATTGGGTGATGGGCCTGGAATGTAGGTTTTGGTACATGTCAAGCATAGGCTGTGGGTACCTGGTCATCACAGTGATCAAAAGATGATCACAGAAATTCTGAACTTGGAGTAATGAATTGTTGTGATCCTCCATGTAAGTACTGGCAATTGAGCCCACCTATATGCAAAACCAGTAAGAGCTCTGTACTACTGAGCCATCTCTCCTGCCCTGTGTTGATTATTTATGATCAACATTTATATTGCTAAGGTTTTTATCTGTTCGTTTGTAACTGTTTAAACCCACAGTGCCTTTTGGTAAATTTTGATGTTACAGTTTAAATTGGGGTACTTCAGGTTTCTGGAAGATGAATACAGAACTAGTGTGACTGCCTAACACTTTGTAGGAACTTCAGTTAAAACATCCAAGTTCTTTCTAACTTTTTTATTTGTTTGATTGACTTTTGCATGGGAGACGAGGTCTTAATATGTACTTCTAGCTGTCATAGACATGAATGCATAGAGTAGGCTGTAATTCAACTCGGGGTATCTGCCTCTGCCTTCTGAGTGTTGGGGTTAAAGGCATGAGCCAATACATCCAGTTTGTCCATTTTATTTTTCTTTTTTGTAGTAATTGTGCATAAATTTCTCTCATGTATACTCTGCACTATTGATCGGTTTACTTGTCTCTCTATGTTTGATAATAGGCATTTCTCTTGTAAGATGATATCCTATTCAAAGGGTACAGAAATGACAGAAGTGAACCTACTATTCAGTTTTCTTCTAAAATGATTAGGTGATTACATTATAATGGCAATGCCATGAATTAAGTGTGGGGAGCATCAGAATTATATGATTATATTGTCAAATAATACATTAACAATGGTAGTATCATGCTCTCTTTTGTACACATGTATGGAATATTTTAGAGTGCAGTGACCTATGATGATGTACATGTTGACTTCACTTGGGAAGAGTGGAATTTGCTGGATCCTTCCCAGAAGAATCTCTACAAATATGTGATGCTGGAGACCTACAGGAATCTCATTACTATAGGTAACACTGAATTTTCTCTATGTTTTAAAATAAGGTGACAACTGTTTCTTGGTTTATTAATACCCTTCTATAATTTCATTGAGAAAGAACAAGAATGAGATGAAAAAAATCAGGCATGTTTCTAAGGTTCACTGAAGATTTTAACTAAAATTTTGCACAGTTCTCAATAATATAACCTATTTTTATTATAATATATTTTAGGATACAGTTGGAAAGACCATAATATTGAAGAACATTGTCAAAGTTCTAGAAGACATGAAAGGTAATTTTCATATGCAAGATGATACAAATGTGCCTCTGAAGAAATTATAATGTGTCCTGGAAGTTTTAAAACAGAAGCAACAGTATAAATTAGCATAGCTTAAAATGCATAATAATTATTAAATTCTCACAAAACCATACACCTCAATTTCAGGTAGGTGAATTTCATTTGCAAGGCATTCTTTTAAGAAAGAAGTCAAGGAAGCAATGCCTAAAAAGATATCACCATTTGAATCATAGCACTATGAGAGCTATGCTATAAAACTATCAATCCATTTATTTCATATCATTCATGTTACAAAAGGTATGCACAGTGAAGAGGTGATAAGTATATCTTCAAAGCTGTCTAATAAGCGAATAGTCCATAGTAAAGAAGTCTAACTAATATACTTGTGAATGTGCTGTTTAGTGAGAGGGGCAGTTAGAATCAAGAGTCAAGTAAAAAAAAAAAAAAAAAAACACCTTAATTCTTATACCACAAGTCTATGAGTACAAAAAGTTAGACTGTGTGAATTGAATGTGGAAAACTTTTATTGGTTATTATTCCTTTACTATGTATATCATATGTCACTCTGAATACAAGTCAAATGTGCATAGGGCTATGGAAAGACATAATATACCTCTCTCTCAGAACAATTAGAAGATATGTAGCAATCCTGACATTGTGTATACTTATTGAATTCGATTCAAATATACAAATAATTGCTTTTCCAGGTTCATTGTTAATGCATAAAGAAACTTACAGTGCAGGAAAGTCCTATCAGTATTAGGAATGTGTAAAAACTTCTGTTTGTCCTAGTTCATTTAGCAAATGTAGTCTGATTTACAGTATAGGAAAATTTATTAATGCAATAAACGTGCTAAAACTCTGATTTTTTTTCCAGTTCTTTTTAAATATGTGAATAATCTCATATAGAAAAAAGATACTGTAAATGTGAACCATGTAATAAAGGATCTTACCATCACAGGTATTTTCCAAGATGCAAAACAACTCTTAAAGAAAAGGAGTAACATGAGTGTGAACACAATGATAAAACCTTAAGATCTAATTCCTCTTTATAATTGGACCAAATTGTAAAATTAACTCATACAGATATAAAGATTAAACAGAATATTGTATGATGTAATGCTTTTACATGTGCCATTATTTTTGCAGGAAAGAAAGAAGTCAAACTGGAGAGAAACCTTCAATATATACTCAATGTGTTAAAGCCTTTGCACATCTTAGTACTCTTCAAATGCATGAAAAAACACACACTAAAGTGAAGCCCTATGAATGCAATCAGTGTGGTAAAGCCTTTGCATGCATCAGTAATCTTCAAATGCATCAAAGAACACATATTGGAGAGAAACCCTATGAATGTAATCAGTGTGGTAAGGCCTTTGCACAACACAGTACTCTTAAAATGCATAAAAGAACGCATACTGGAGAGAAACCCTATGAATGTAATCAGTGTGATAAAGCCTTTGCACAACTCAGTCATCTTCAAATGCATCAAAGGACACATACTGGAGAGAAACCCTATGAATGTAATCAGTGTGGTAAAGCCTTTGCATATGTCAGTAATCTTCAAATGCATCAAAGAACACATACTGGAGAGAAACCCTATGAATGTACTCAGTGTGATAAAGCCTTTGCACAACACAGTCATCTTCAAATGCATGAAAGAACACATACTGGAGAGAAACCCTATGAATGTACTCAGTGTGATAAAGCCTTTGCACGACATAGTCATCTTCAAAGGCATAAAAGAACACATACTGGAGAGAAACCCTACGAATGTAATCAGTGTGGAAAAGCCTTTGTATGTCACAGTCATCTTCAAATGCATAAAAGAACACATACTGGAGAAAAACCCTATGAATGTACTCAGTGTGATAAAGCCTTTGCACAACACAGTCATCTTCAAAGGCATAAACGAATACATACTGGAGAGAAACCTTATGAATGTAATCAGTGTGGTAAAGCCTTTGTATGTTATAGTCATCTTCAAAAGCATAAAAGAACACATACTGGAGAGAAACCCCATGAATGTAATCAGTGTGGTAAAGCCTTTGCACAACACAGTCATCTTCAAATGCATAAAAGAACACATACTGGAGAGAAACCCTATGAGTGCAATGAATGTGGTAAAGCCTTTGCATGTCACAAAAGTTTTCAAAGTCATAAAAGAACACATACTGGAGAGAAACCCTATGAATGTAATCAATGTAACAAAGCCTATGCATGTCAAAAAAGTCTTCAAATGCATAAGATAACGCATACTGGAGAGAAACCCTATGAATGTAATCAGTGTGCTAAAGCCTTTGCATATGTCAGTAGTCTACAAATGCATCAAAGAACACATACTGGAGAGAAACCCTATGAATGTAATCAGTGTAGTAAAGCCTTTGCACAACACAGTCATCTACAAAGGCATAAACGAACACATACTAGAGAGAAACACTATGAATGTAATCAGTGTGGTAAAGCCTTTACATGTATGAGTAATCTTAAAAATCATGAGAAAAAGTCATACTGCAAAGAAACCCTATAAATATAGTCAGTGTGGTAAAGTTTTGTACTTTATACAGGAGTAAAACTTTTTGTGTGTAATCAATCTGTTAAAGCCTTTCCATATCACAATAGTTTTTGACTATCTGAAAAAGATATTGTTGGCATCTTATTATAAATTATTTGGTAAGATCTTTATCCAATACACTTATAATCAGTTACACAGGAGTGTGTATTCTGTAGAAAAATATTTGACAATGTAAACAATCTGTTCAACATTTTGATGCCCATTTTTACATTGCTTACACCAGAAAACTCATGGAACAAATGAACTTAGGAATTTATGAAAGCTTATGTATGGGATAAAAGGGCCAGACACAGAAACACACCCTGACCATGAAAATAGAGCCAGTGAAAGACACACCCCTTGGCCCCGAAATCAGAGCTAAAACCACACTTTGACCCTGAAACAAGAGACAAAGAAACACTTTGTCCCTGAACCAAGAACCAGTGATAGAAACACCCTGACCCTGAAACTAGACCCAAAATGTTAAAAGGAGCCAGTGAAAGAAACACACTTTGAAGCTGAAACCAGAACCCAGGAAACACTCTACCCTTGACCAACAAAGCACCAAACCAACCAACCCCTGAGCTTGAAACCAACCAATGCCTGAGCATGAAATACAGCCAATCTTTGAGCTTGTTCAAGCCCTGTGCCTGTTCATTTGGCAGCTGCCTTTTACCACCCTGGCAGAGGCAGTGGCTCTCCTGGATTCCTTTCTTCCAAATAAGTCTCTTGAATGAGTTTTGGGTGAAGACCTTTCACTGAAGCAGTTCAGAATCTCACTATTGGCTTGGATCAGAGAAACAATGGACACCTCTGCTGTCAAACTCCCTTAAAGGAGCACAGCAGAAGTAACAACTTTTCACTAGAGACTGCTGCATTTCTGCAGCCATTTTCCTCTTACTTGAGTGAAGCAGAGAAGTAACAATTTTGGCTGGAGCTGAGGAGAAATGGACATCTCTGATGGGACACTCCCTAGTAGAGCAGAGCAGAGAAGCAATTGACAGCTTTGCTGAGAAACTTCCTTAGGGTAGTGGGGCAGAGCAGCAATGGGCATCTCTGCTGGGTAACTCTCTTAGTGTAGTGTCACAGAACCCAGCTGTAATGGCTCCCTTTTGGAGAGGAGCAGGATTACTGCATTCTGCAGGAATATCATTCCTTACTGGAACACAGCTTCATGTATAACCTGACTTCCCAACAGTCAGGGTACCTTTCTCCTCACAGCAGTAGGTATCCAGGATATCTTCCCTTCAAAACTGTAGGTATGGCCTGATTTCCAACAGTCAGAGTATCTTTCTCTTCAGAGCTGTAGGTATCCAGGAGACCTTCCTTTGACAGCTATAGGTATAGCATGACAATGATAATCAGGATACCTTTCCCACCAGAGCTTTAACACTTGCACTATGAATATAAACAATAATGTAACCCTTTTAGATTCTATACTTCTCTTCAATTACATGAAATAACTAATTCAGGTATAAACCTTTATGAATTTGTGTTAGCTCCTTTTTTGTTGTGATATAATGTCTAGGTCAGCTTATAAATGAGTTTAATTTGGCCCTTGGTTCCAGAGGGATATAGGAACACCACGAAAGTGGCATGGCAACAGTGTCAGACACGGCAGCTAAAGCAGGAAGGTAAGAACTCACATCTTTAACCTGCAGCATGAAGCAGAGAGTGGGAACTAGAAATAGTGTGTAGATGTAAATTCTCAAAGCCTACCCCCAGTGACATATTTCCTCTAGCAGGGCAGCATCTCCTAAATACTTCCAAATGAAACCACTAACTTAGAAGGATTGATTTCTCAGATTTCATGCCTAAATGTTGCTTTTTTGTTATATGAACCAATTCATGGTGAAGAAAAACTCTGTAAGTAAGCCATTAGATACCTGAACACCTGTGGTACAGGAGTGAATGCTTACATGAGAAAATCATTCATGAATGTAAAATTGTTTAAGAGTTGTTTTATTTGTAATTATGTGATGTCATTGTGTATTTATGTGGGTGTGTGAATGTGCATGCTCATTCCTGGGAACTTTAGACCCTTGGATTTTCTTGTAGCAGGAAATAAGGGAAGTTGTCAAAAATTGGGCCTTGGTCCTGGGAATGAACATTTCTTAACTGCCCAGCCATGTCTCTAGTACTGTTAATATTTTAAAGCCTATTTTTGTCATTTTGAAGTCAGGAAGTAGGGACAAACATGCAAGAGAAAAACCCTATTTGTGTAAATGATTTGGATATCATAGTTGTTTTCAGCTTCAAGAAAAAAAAAAACATGTGTCATTTATTTTTCATTGTAGCCTTGAAGGAAGTAAATTACTTACCATGTTCACATAAGACTGATGGTGGAGATGACTGCATTGTGGTTTCTATTTTGAAACATTTGAGATACATACTAAAGTGTATATATATATGTGTGGCAACTCCATTTGTTGAAGTTTATTTTGTGGTCTTTATATTCCTTTTGTGGCTTTTGTTCATCTTCTATTGTACTTTTACTTAGAGATAGGTATTTTTCTGCTGTAATGAATAGGATGGTATCCTCATCATCTAAGTGATCCATTGTTTATTTAAATATCAGGCAGTGTTTGATTGCACTTTTCAAGTAAGGGTGTCTGTAAAATGGTTGTTGTTCCTGGTTTTGTTTTTCATTTTTTCACAAATTTCCTTGAGATTTTGTTGTTTGTTATTCAGCTTGTTTTGGATGTCAATAATGATTCAGGGATACATTTCAACTTATGATCCTCATGAGTCTGCCTCCTGAGAACAAGTCCAAGAGTAGATGATGTACTCTCAATATGTGCTGTTTTGTCAACATAATTTAACAATGCTAATGTTAAAATATTTAATAGAAGAGACTATAAGAAACATTAAATACCTCATGTATGTACTGAAAGTAGTATTTTCATTTATCTGGTAAAAATGCAATAAAGTAGGGTAAACAGCAATCAACTTTGTATCTCATACTACAGCTTGAAGTTCTATAGATATATACACATATATTATATATACATAATTTGATGTCCCATGCTTCTCCATGTCCCCATTACTTAACCATTTGGCATTTTATCTCAAAGCACTGCCTTTTAAGGGAATTACCTAGAGATGTAATGTAATGGCACTAAGATTTATTTTGTAACAAACATTAATGGTGTGTGTATAATATGATTATGGGTTTGTAGGTCCATGGCAGATGTGTGGAGACAAGTAGACAGCTTTGTGGTTTCTACTTTTTGTCCTCTTGATATGGTAATCAAGGTCAGATTTTCAGCCATAGACCATTTCCACTGAGCCATCTCACTGTTGCTCAAGTAAGATTAGTAGAAATATTACAACAGTACCCTATTGTCTTCTTAAGATTGTAAACTTAATTTCATGCAATTATAGAGAAAAACAGGACAATTTGAATAATAAGTCCTCTTTGCATATAAAAATACTTATATGACCATACATTTTCTAATTTGTTTATTCTGAGGAATGAACATTTGTTTATAACACTTTCTCAGAACCACAATTGATGCCAGAGAATTTTCTCATTCATTAAAGTTTGTAGCTACTAACTTGATGACCTGAGTTCTATCTCTTAGTAACTCATATTACTCCTACAAGTTTTTCTATTATTTCTACTGGACAGTGGCATATGCATACTCCTACATCAACACATACATAAATAATTTTTAAACCTGAAAAAGTGCCATTAAGGTCACTTGCATCCAAATGACTCCCTAGGTTTCATCACTAGAACTCATATAGGGGAAGTAGAAAATAGACAACTGTAAGTTGTCCTCTCACTCCTACATACACATCATGGCACAGGTGTATACACACAAACATAGTTCAAACACTTTTAAATGGGTGAAATTTAAAAAGTATAAAATGACCTAGTTATTGAGAACATATAGAATGATTTGTCCATTTAAATGATAGAATTTCAGGAAATATTACTGTTCATCAAAACAGTGATGGTCCCTTTTTAAATCTTATTTTATCTATTTTTTCTGATTCAATGATAGGTCATTTAAAAACACATATCTCGAGAGCTGGAGAGATGGCTCAGCCATTAAGAGCACCGACTGCTCTCCCAGAGGTCCTGAGTTCAATTCCCAGCAACCACATGCTGGCTCACAACCATCTGTAATGAGATCTGGTGCCCTCTTCTGGCCTGCAGGGATACATGCAGATAGAACACTGTATACATAATAAACAAAAAAATCTTTAAAACACACACACACACACACACACACACACACACACACATACCTCAGCTGGATTTAGAGGGGTATAGTTATAATCCCAGCACTTGAGAGACTATGTTGGGTCAATGTCTGTGAGTTTGAGGCCAGCTTGGTCCTCATAATGAATTCCAGGGCAGCCATGACTATGTGGACATATCTGTCTCAAAAAATTCCAAAAAGAAAAAACATATTTCAAATTAGGGAACTTTTCCCAATATAATATGGCTGGATTCTGACTGGTTTCAACAAAATCTTTTGTTATCTTTAATCACATTAAGAGAACTGTGTTAATGAAAATAAGAAGCAATATAGAGAGTCCATTCACAGAGTTATAAAAATCCATTGAATCCTTAGACAACCATCTAGAGAGGACTTTCCTTACCTTTAAGTGATAGGAGACAGAAGGAACAGTGGGACATCTTCATCTTCAGCATTCTAATGACATATTTGGGACCTGGAGAATTGGCTCAATAACACTGATCCACTTGGGTACCCAAGTTTGATTCCTACCACCCATATCATATTGGTCAGAACTACTTGTATTTCCAGGTCCTGGAGATCTGGTGCATCCTTCTAGCCTCTTAGGGAATCAGATATGGAAATGGTGAAAGACAGATATGTATGTGATTCTATATTGGAAAAAAAAAGGTTTTCTTCATGTGCCTGTTATCTTAAAAAAGAATTAAAATTAAGTGTATAAGTTTTGCCAGTGAGAATACCAAGTGCATATAAGGTACCAGAAGGTGGTGCTTGATTCCCTGTGACTGTAGGTACAGACAGTGGTGAGCTGTCTTTTAGGTGCTAGAAATTAAAGTCAGGCCCTGTGTATGAGCAGCCAGCATTCTAAGTTCTATTCATCTCCACAGACATGTTATTAATAGCAGTAAGGTGTGAATGGTTGCTAAGTTCATCAGCCCTGATGACCCAGAAGAAATATAAAATAGCAACAGAAACTAATTTAGACATGGTGCTGATAGAAATTTTTGAGCCTAGGTCCCCACAAAATGAGGGAAAAGTACAAAGAATTATCAGGAGGGAAACTGACAATAAAAGTCTTTAAAAGATGATTGACCATTTAACCAAAGCCACAAGAGTAAATTTATCTCCAGTGTTGTAAACAGGCAGCAATTGGGACCCAGAAGTTCACATGTCAGGTGTCCCCTGCTTGACTTTATACCTCCTGTAATAAGAGAAAAGGAACTTGCAGGCATGAAGTCTGACTTGTCTGAATATGATCTTTTTTTTTTTTTCTTTCCTGATGCCTGTAAAACCTTCAGTTTGGAGCTCTGAATGGTGGTGACTCTAGATGACATCCAGATTATGAAGAGATCCTGAGACTTGATCTGAAGTCTCTCTAAGGTTAAGGCCTCTACAAAGAGCTGTGGAGTTTCAAAAAATTGTTAGGGATGGACTTTTGGGTGTGAAAGCCCAAGGTTCAAATGCCAGAGCAATGTTTGGGGTGTACCTGAGGACAAGCTGGCATGGACTGTACTTGGTATCCACTCAGCTGTGGTGGGTCAGACACCTCCAGGTCTTCTACACTTTACTCTTTGTCAACTTGTGTAGCTGTCAGTGACAATACCCTGCAGCCTCCACTTTTCAATTTTCACTGGGACCTCGAAGCTCCCTAGTTTCCACCCTATCAATATCTGGTACTTGCCTGAGTATTGAATGGAATAATAAGGATATTCTAAGAGACATTTATATCTCTCCCTTTGGATAACAGCTAATGAAGCAATAGATGCTATGAATTTCTAATTTTGGGGGGAATTTCATTGTGGGAAAAGACTGACTCCTCTAGATGAGAATGTCTCTACTGAAGAAACATTTACTCCTTATCTGACCACCTTGCAGGACAAAAAGGAACTGAGGTTGGAGGAGGGTTTTAGAGATGGAAAATTTTTCATTATATGGCTTAGTTGTATTGCTTAGTTGTGCATATCTCTTGCCATCTATCTAAACCTATTAAGACCCCAAGGAGAGATTAATTACCTTATATCTTCATCACTGTTCCATATTAGTCATGCTGAAAAAAAGTCATGTTTACAATTTTTTTATTAACAGTTTTTCTTCCTTTTGTTTTCTATTTTCTTTTAAAGAATCTTCTCACTATGAATCTCTGGCTGGCCTGGAACTCACCAAATAGACTAGGCTCTTCTAGAACATCAGAGAGATTTGCTTACCTTGTCTCCAGTGTACTTGAATTATACATGGGCAAATCACAGACAACTAACTTCTTTCTTTCTTTTCTTTCTTTCTTTTTCTTTTTTTAAAAATTTTCTTTTTTTAAAGATTTATTTATTTATTTATTATGTATACAATATTCTGTTTTCATGTATCCCCACAGGCCAGAAGAGGGAGCCAGATCTCATTACAGATGGTAGTAAGCCACCATGTGGGTGCTTGGAATTGAACTAGGACCTCTGGAAGAACAGCTGATGTTCTTAACCTCTGAGCCATCTCTCCAGCCCTTTTTTTTCTTTATTTTCAAGACAAGTTTTTTTGTGTAGCCTTGGCTGTCCTGGAACTAGCTCTGTAGATCAGGCTAGCATAAAATTTACAGAAATCCACCTACCTCTGTCTCTCAAGTGTTAGGATTAAAGGCATGAACTACCACCTATTATAACTTGGTTCTTTTAATTGACTTAATAAGAGTGAGTGGCTCTGCCTAGCTTGTTTCGGTAGCCAGGCTATAGACTCTGTTCCTAACTCCAGTAACAGAAGAAGGTTCCCATCAAATGCAGCCCTCCCACCTTAAAGTCCATTGTCTTCTAACTATGAGCAGTATTGTTTTTCTTTATCTTTGAGTCTATTATTATTAATCAAATGACTAGAGCAGAGTACTGTTCATATTCTACAGATGGTAAAATCCAGGCTCACAGAGATTAAGATACTTAAGTGTAACTACTTCTCTTACTCATTTCATTATTCTAATGCCTCACTAAATGAAGGTGAAGCCACCTAATTCAGGCATGGTAGCACAGGCCTGTAACAATGATACTTAGTGGAGGCAGGAATCTCAGGATTTCAACATCATCCAAGAGGAGAATGGCCAATGGGGTATGGTGGGAAGCCCATGAAACCTAGGAAGGCTATGATTGGCTCAGAACAGTGAGCCAATAGTCTTCCCTGTAGCTCTAGAACTTTAGAGCCATGGCACCAGCAAGTGTAAGCTGAGGTATTTACCACTCCGAGTTTTCTATTTTTGATGTTTTCTGTCCAAGGTAGCCTAGGTCACTTAAGGGTCAGACTTATGTTGCTCAATAAAGAGTAAAATTCTCCAGCAAGTGGAGTGAATTAGCCTCAGGCAGGCTTCCTATATGTGTATCCAAAACAACATGTTCAGTCCTGAAACCATAGCACATAACTAACAGAAATGGACCCAACAGGTTTTATTCATATATTTGCATATACTAATTCACACATATTTAAACAAGGAAGAAATTCGAAGAGAAGAATTTGGGAAGACATGAAGAGAGGACAAGGAAGGGGGAAAGTGATGTAAAATATTTTAGTTAAAAATGTATAAAAATAAATTTTAAACATAAATATGGCTTGAGAGATAGCTTAGCAATGAAGAGCACTGAGTGTTATTGCAGAGGACACAGTTTACATTGCCAGAAACCATGATTGCTACCAATCTCCTGCAACTCCAGTTCCAAGGGATCTGATTCCCTCATCTGGCCTCTACAGGTATCACACACAGACATATGTGGGTAAACAGGTATATACATAAAACAAAACTTAAAAAATGAAATTCTGGGAAGAAACTCACAAAAGTGGTATAAAGTGTATAAGGTTAAGTGACATAATTAAATTGTTTATCTAAGAAAATGTTTGCAGATAAAAAATAGTTTGGGATTGGTAATACAAGTTAGGATAGAAAGTAAATTAGGTACAGAACTTTACAGTCAACAAGACAGGAGAGAAAATGGAGTACTTTTTCTGGTTTTTCCAAATGCAAATGGACTGGACATTATGAATGTAATTCTTACCCAATAATTCTTCTTATTGTATATAGTTATACTGTGTTAGAGTTAAAACCTTCTATTTTTATTTAGACAAAAAGGGGGAAATATTGTGGGATAGTTTAATCACATTCTTGTGGTGATATTGTGTTCCCCAATATATTGTTCACCTTAATAAACTTTTCTGGGGTCAGAGAACAGAACAGCTGCTAGATAGACATAGAGGTCAGAAAATGGTGGCACACACACAAACACACACACCTTTAATCCTAGCATTCTAGAGGCAGAGATCCATCTGGATCTCTGTGAATTCAAAATCACACTGGAAACAGCCAGGCATGGAGACACATGCCTTTAATCCCAGGAAGTGATGGCTGGAAGCAGGAAGGTATATAAGGCATGAGGACCAGGAACTAGAGCCTGATTAAGCTTTCAGGCTTTTAGCAGCAGTTCAGCTGAGATCCATTCGGATGAGGAATCAGAGGCTTTCCAGTTTGAGAAAATGAGATCAGCTGAGGAATTGGTGAGGTGAGGTTAGCTGTGGCTGGTTCTGTTTCTCCCCCAACCAAAAATTAAATTCTGTACAGTAATGTCACAGCCTTGAGATAGACAGCAGTCAGGACTTCATTTAAATGAACTCTTTCTGGTCCTTCATAGAAGCATTTGTGGCCTGCTGACCCAGCTTGCTTGGAGGCAAAGGAAGCCTTATTCTGAGGTTAGAATAGCTCAGAATAGCTGTTCACTTAAGATCATCATTCATAGTATGAATAGGTGACTTTTCTATGCCTTTTTTTCTATTTGCGTTCTTTTTCCTTTGTACATGTGGCATTGATGAATTTTTATATGTATCTTTTATGTCATACATTATGATCTATTTATCTTGTAAATCATGCATTATGTTATATTTATATTTAGGTCATGATGCATGATCTAAAAGATAGTTTTGCTCTATAAATCTCCATCTGCCTAAATTTCTAGACTTGCACTCTCCTGTCCCTATTTAAATTGTTCAACATTTAACTTCAGGCCAGAACCTAAAAGAGACTTTAGGATGACAGCATATATGGCATGCAAAATCTGTGCCAGACCAGCTCCTCTTTTAACCTTAACCACCACTTGATGCATACTGTTATTTAAGATATTTTGGTTTATTAAACTTTTAAATGTGTGGAATAATTTATTCCTGGAAAGGCATATTAATTCTATAACAGCAGTACCTCCAGCCTTGTAGAAAAATTTTCTGAGACAAGTTTCATATGTTGGATCAGGTAGCCTTGATCCCACTCCGTCTCATCTTGTCCTTGGGATTAAACCAACTACATTTTTTTGATTAAAGAACTCAACTACCACTAAGTTTTAAAATTAAAAATTTGGGTCATATAGTCAACTGTCCATTTCAGTAACAGGAAGAGGATTTGTGTGTGCCTTCATGCCAGAATAGGAGGAATAGTTTATTGTGTACACTACAGGGGGAAACAGGGTAAGCAATCAGCTGCTGGAGTCACCATTATGAAATAGGACCTGATTGCAGCAGGATCAGTGATTTTATAAGTTTCCAGCATGTATCGATCCATCATGTGAGTGAAGGCGGGCTAGATTTTGAGTGTGTAATTTGGGAAGATTAGATTGAGCCAATGAATTTTGAATTTTCAACAAAGGAACTCTCCTATGCAGATATGTTCAATCCTGCTTGTAATGGTTATATTCATTAGTTGTATGCCAGGCCACAGAGCATCTAACATTGCACATAGGGGCATGCATTCCCTGTGGTGGTATTGTGTTCCCCAAAATATTGTGCACCCTAATAAACTTATCTGGGATCAGAGACAGAACAGCCACTAGATACAAAGGCTAGAAAATGGTGCATTCACACCTTTAATCCTAGCATTCCAGAGGCAGAAATCCATGTGTTCAAGGATACAGCCAAGCATGGTGACTCACGCCTTTAATCCTAGAAAGTGAGCCTTTAATCGCAGGGAGTGGTGGTAGAAAGCAGAAAGTTATATAAGGCATGAAGACCAGAAACTAGAAGCATTTGGCCTGGTTAAGCATTTGGCTGGTTAAGCTTTCAGGCTTCTAGCAGCAGTTCAGCTGAGACCCATTCTGGGTGAGGACTCAGAGGCCTCCAGTCTGAGGAAACAAGACCAGCTGAGGATCCAGCGAGGTGAGGTAGCTGTGGCTTGTTCTGGTTCTCTGATCTTCCAGTTCACCCCAATACCTGGCTCAGGTTTGATTTTATTTATTATTATTATTATTATTATTATTATTATTATTATTATTGGTTTTTTGAGACAGCGTTTCTCTGCATAGCTTTGTGCCTTTCCTGGAGCTCACTTGGTAGCCCAGGCTGGCCTTGAACTCACAGAGATCCGCCTGGCTCTGCCTCCCGAGTGCTGGGCCTAAAGGCGTGCGCCACCACCGCCCGGCCAGGTTTGATTTTATTAATAAGAACTTTTAAGATTCATGCTACAATTCCCTCTACCAGAGAATGGTTTTCTCAACCTAGATGCCCCTTAACTGAAGAACTGGTAAAGAAAATGTGGCACATATACACAATGGAGTACTACTCAGCAGTAAAAAACAATATCATGAAAGTTGTAGGCAAATGGATGGAACTAGAAAATATCATCCTGAGTGAGGTAACCCAGACTCAGAAGGACAAACATAGTATGTACTCACTCATAAGTGAATACCAGATGTGAGGGAAGGCATGGCCAGATTGCAACCCACAGCTCCAGAGAGGCTAGCTGACAGGAAAAGACCCTAGGAGGGACACATGAATGGCCCAGTGAAGGAGAAGTGGATGATATTTACATGAGCAGACTGGGAGTGGAGGGGGTGGAGGGTGAGGAGTGGGGAATGAGAACATAGGGAAATGGGAGGGTCAAGCTGGAACAGGGACAGAATGGGAGGGCAGGGAGGGAGATGCCATGATGGATGAGGACAGGAAGGGAATGAGGAAGAGGCAAGGTGCCAGGGAGGATCACAGGAATCTACAAGGATGACACCACCTGGGAGTGCTGGCAGTGGTCTAGAGGGTGCCTGGTCTGGTCTATTCTGGTGACCAGCCTAGTGAATACCCTACCCGCCATCATAGAGCCTTTGTCCAGTGACTGATGGAGGCAGATGCAGAGATTCACGGCCAGGCACCAGGCTGATCTCCAGGAATCCAATCGATGAGAGAAAGGAGGGATTCTGCAGGCAGGGGACGTTGAGATCATGATGGAAAGATGTGCAGAGATAACTTACCACACTGGTGGAAGCGCATGAACTGTAGACTAATGGCTGTGGAGCCCCCATGGGACTGGACTAGGTCCTCTGGATATGGAAGATGGTTGTTTGGCTAGAACTGTTTGGGGGGCACCCAGACAGGGGGATCAGGATCCATATATGGGGCATGGGCAGGCTTTTGGGAGCCCAGTGTCGGTGGTTGGTGGTGTGATGCCTTGTAAAGCCTTGGTGCAGTGGGAAGGGGCTTGGACCTGCCTAGGCTCAGTGTGCCAGGCTCTGCTGACTCCCCATGGGAGACCTTGATTTGGGGGATGTGGGAATTTGGGGTGGCTTGGAAGGGAGGGCTGGGGGTGAGAGGAGGAGGGAGATGGGATCTGTGGGAGGTATGTAGAATGAGTAGAAAATTTCTTAACAAAGAAAAAAAGATGAATTTAAAAGAATTCTCATTTTGTATAATAAAAAACTAAATTACAAAAAAAGAAATTATAACCAGAGAACAGAAGAAGCTTGTTATTAAATTGGGCAACATCAAAATAATGCATTAAATAAATGTTTGAGATGTAGAAGGGGAAAAAACAACATGCTAATTTCTTCATCTTTCATAACAAGTGTCTAAAATTAAAATCTTGCTTGAAACTTTATCTTGATATTTATATTTTTCTTAATTTTTCAGGTTATTTTAGGAACCAATATTTCTTGTTTGAAAAAACACCTATCTGATATTCAGAAGTTCTATGTCATTCCTTGAGGTTCTTACTGTATTATGTAAAATTCTAGTTAATTAAATTTAATATATTTTAGTGAAAATGCTAAAAATAAACCAAAGTCAGTATAGCTATGTGTTTTTTCAATTCTTTATATCTTTTTTTAAAAGACAATTATTTGTTTCACTTTTAAAATTTGATTTTCTTTAAATGCATCACTGCTCTAATCTCTTATTTTTTCTATTCCCTATTGTTTTCATGTCATTAAGAAATTCTTTGCATTTTCTTCAAGTGCTATTCATTATTTATTTCTGCTTAGAGCAATGTTTCCTGTAACTTAAGTTTGCCTCACACTATGCAGTTGAGAATTGCTTTGAATACCTAATCCTGCTTCTGCTGCTCATTGCTGGAAAGAAAGTACTGCTACTGCTTCAAGGCTGGACCTTAACTGGTCCATGAGAAGGAAAAATATACCAGTAAATTAGTGTCCTCCATCTTCTCTGAATTTTATTGCAAAGTTACAAACGAAGAGGGACCTGTGTAAGAACTGAGTTCACTGATCAATTTTAAAGCAGGTGTCCTAGTCCCAGGACAGAAAGGGATAGGCAAGAAGGAGTATGAAAGCTTTCCTCCTTTGACTGTAGCTCACACTGAAAATAACTGGTGAGGTAATCAATTTTAGATGATTATTAATTGTTGTGACTAGCCATTTCTTGCATCCACAGAACAGGGAATGAAGAATCTGGATAAAGAACTGAACTTATCATGAAGCCAAAATACAATAGTTACACTAGTCTGACCAAAATAGAACTGGTACCCTAACCCGGAGGTCTGTATAGACAGGCAGTGATGAGGAAGTCATGTGGCTGGGCTTAGAGCCAGTGAGAAGGCAGAAGAGAAAGGCAATAAAAACACAAGTCAGGCAGGAAGAAACTCTGGTGAAGATGGTGGTGAGGTAGTGAGATAAGATAGTTATGGCTCTCTGATCTCTTTGGCTATTTCCTCTGTATTTGGCTCTGTGATTCTTATTTACTAAGACTTTAGAAATTTGTCTACAGATGTGTCTGCCTTAATATGTTACTTTGCCTTTTTCCTTTGCAGCTCTTAATATTTTTTCTTTATTCTATATGTTTAGTGGTTTGATTGTTATGTGGCAAGGGGACTTTTTTTTTTTTTTTGATCCAGTCTATTTGGTGTTGTGTAAGCTTCTTGTACCTTCATAGGCATTTCCTTCTTTAGGTTGGGAAAGTTTTCTTCTATGATTTTTTTGAATATATTTTCTGTGCCTTTGAGTTGGTATTTGTCTCATTCTTCTATCCCTATTATTCTTAGGTTTGGTCTTTTCATGGTGCCCCAGATTTCCTGGATGTTTTGTGTTATGACTTTTTTGGCTTTAGTGTTTTCTTTAACTGACAAATCTATTTCCTCTGTTTTATCTTCAACACCAAAGTTTCTCATTTCCATCTCTTGCATTCTGTTGGTTATGCTTGCATCTGTAGTTTCTGTTCATTTACTCAGATTTTCTACTCTCAGCATTCCCTCAGTTTGTGTCTTCTTTATTGCTTCTATTTCATTTGTCAATTCGTGGACTGTTTCCTTCACCCATTTAATTGCTTTTTTCTTGGTTTTCTTTGCTTTCTTTAAGGGATTTATTGATTTCCTCCAATTTTTTGTTTGTCTTTTCTTCAATTTCTTTAAATTTCCTCTTTAAAGGTCTCTATCATCTTCTTAAAGTCATTTTAAGGTCGATTTCTCCTGCTTCTTCAGCTTTGGGATGTTCAGGTCTTGCTGATGTAGAACCACTAGGTTCTGATGGTGCCATATTGGTCTTTATGCTGTTGACTGTATTTTTGCACTGGTGTCTACTCATCTCTTCCTCCACTCCATGCAAGTGATGTCTGTGTCTGAGGGAGCCTCTCTTGGTCTGGTTCTTATTCTTGATCTAATGGGAGCTCTTGGAATAATCTGGGCTCTTGGTCTGATTGATGCTGATGGATTCTGTGTCTCAGGGAGCAAGCAGCTCTTAGCCAAATGGGCACCAGTGGGCTCTGTCTTAGGGAGCAGCTATTCCCAATCAGTGCAGGGTGGGACCGGTTTTCTTGGTGAGGGGGTAGGGGAAAGGGCAGCTTCCCACTCCTTGGGGCTCCAGTGGCTTGGGAGATGGGCACAAAATGTGCTCCCAGGACCTAGGGGCTAGGGACCTGGTCTGCTCAGTCTAGAGATGGGGTCTTGCCTGTTCACAGTCAGTGCTGGGTGGGGTTAGGGTTAGGGTTAGGGTTAAACGAGTGTTAGGGTTAGGGTTAGGGTTAGGCTTAGGGTTAGTGTTAGGGTTAGGATTAGGGTTAGGGTTAGGGTTAATGTTAGGATTAGGGTTAGGGTTGGGGTTGGGGTTAGGGTTAGGGTTAGAGGGTTAGGGTTAGGGTCATAGTTAGTGTTAGGTTTAGGGTTAGGGTTAGTGCCGTGGAATAGTTTGTATGTCAAATTTGTTATTCTGATTGATCAATATATAAAACACTGATTGGCCAGTAGCCAGGCATGAAGTATAGTCTGAACTAACAGAGAGGAGAATTGTGAGCACTGGAAAATTGAAGGGTTAGGGTTAGGGTTGTGTTCGTGTTAGGTTTAGGGTTAGGTGTTAGGTTTAGTGTTCCTCAGTGTTATGGTTAGTGTTAGTTCAATTCATCCTAATACTTACCATCAGGTTTGATTTTTATTACTAAGACCCTTGAGGATTCATGCTACACCAACCCCTGACTGTGACTCTAACCCTGAAACTATACCTGACTCTAACTCTAACTCTTCCTTCCCTGACTATGACTATGACCCTAACTCTTCTAACCCTAAACCTGTAACCCACTAACCCCAACCTTCTAAACCTCTAACCCTAACCCTCTAACCCTAACTCAAAGCCTAACCTAAATCCTAACTCTCTACCCCTAACCCTAACCCTTACCTCTAACCCTGAGTTCTCTAACCCTAACCCTGTGTATTGGAGTTAGTGTTAAGGTTTAAGGTAAATGGTTAAAGGGTCGGTGTTAGGGTCATGGTCAGGATCTTAGGGTTATGATTTATGGTTAGGGTCTTTAGGGTTTAAGGTTAGGGTTTAGGGTTAGTGGTACGGGTTAAGGTTCTGGGTTAGAGGTCAGTTTTGGGTTAGGTTCAGCTGAGTTTATGGTTAGGATTTGAGGGTTAGAGGGTTAGAGGTTTAGGTTTAGGGTCCCCAGGGTTAGGGTCATGGTCAGGGTCAGTGTCAGGGTCAGGATCATGGTTAGACAATTGTCTGCCCGCTGGGTTGGGGGTTAGGGTTAGGGTAAGGGTTAGAGGGTTAAGGTTAGTGTTAGTGTTATGGTTTAGGTCAGGGTTAGGGGATAGGGTTAGGGTTAGGGTTAGTGCCATGGGATGGTTTGTATGTCAAATCTCTTATTCTGATTGGTCAATATATAAAACACTGATTGACCAGTGGCCAGACAGGAAGTATAGGCGGGACTAACAGAGAGGAGAATTGAGAGAGCAAGAAGGTGGAAAGAGACACTGCCGGCCGCCGCCATGACAAGCAGCATGTGAAGATGCTGGTAAGCCATTAGCCACATGGCAAGGTATATATTTATAGAAATGGATTAATTTAAGCTAACCCTAACCCAGAACCCTAACCCTCCTCTCTCCTCTCTCCCCTTTCCCCTCTCCCCTCTCTCTCCTCTCTCCTCTCTCCTCTCTCCTCTCTCCTCTCTCCCCTCTCCCCTCTCCCCTCTCTCCTCTCTCCCCTCTCTCCTCTCTCTCCTCTCTCCTCTCTCCTCTTTCTCCTCTCTCCTCTCTCCCCTCTCTCCTCTCTCCTCTCTCCTCTCTCCTCTCTCCTCTCTCCTCTATCCTCTATCCTCTTAGTGGTTGAATTGGGAGAGTGGGAATGTAGTAATATCCCTGTCCAGGATCGCAAGAAGCCTAGGAGAGAAGCAGTGACCTACCTCTGCCTACCAACAGCCCTATTGGAAGCAACTCAGCAGAACACCATGTTACTTTTTATTGGTCAACTTCATGTGGCAGACTAGGTCAATTTTTTGTTTTGAGGGTTTTTTTTGTTCGTTTGTTTGTTTTTTGAGCAAAAGCAGTTTTTTATATGTAAACAATGACAAAAGAAAGGCCTAAAACTCTGTGAATGTGAATGGAAACTTGGAGAGCCCCATTTTTATAAACACAAATACTTTGGTTGTTAATAAGGAAATCCATATTTATTTTGTAATTAAATGTCAAGCCTGTTGGTTGTTTTCAACTTGGTAGTTGATGAGAGTTTCCGTGAATAAAGGCGTCACCTCGAGTGCAGCAGGGTCAGAGGGATGTGGCACCTGCTGCTGTAGGCACCCCAACACCACACCAGGAGGCTCAGGTCATTTTTCCCCCCTGTGCTGGTTGCCACATTTTAGCAAGCACCAAAAAAGAAAGCAGTTTTTAAACCAATATTTACATAAAGAAAGCCACACAATCCAGTGCTTCTGCATACTGTGTTCTGTTACAGTCCAGTTTTGTGTGCTTTACTACACAGTTTGGTTACAGGACTTCTGTGCATTGTAAACATAAACAGCATGGAAAAGGTTAAATACCTGTGTTCAGATTGTAATATCTAGTCCAGACTTGCTGTGTATATTGTAACATTAAATAAAAAAGACCCCCATTTGTATTATAGTCATGTGGACTTATGTATGATAAACAGTTGAATAATTTGTCCTCAGACTCTTTACTATGCTTTTTTAAAAATTAATTTAAGGAAAAAATGTAAACATAGCAAAAACCAATCTTCCTATGCAATGAAGCGGGTCCAGGTCTGGTAGGTATAGCAGGTATAATTGAGTCACAATGTGTACAAAGGGAAATACTGCCTTGCGGAGACGAGGCTTCATGTATCTTTGAAAGTAAAAATTGGAGGTGTAACAGATGATTGGTTCTTTAAAATGGATTCTTTACCTGAGTGATCATCATGTGCTCAGTTACTGCTTTGTGGTCTTGTTTAGTGTTCAGAGGGTTCGTGAGGACCACATGGTTCTCCCCTGAGCCTCTGGCCTGCTGGGGTTGAGAGAGACTGAAGGCTGTTGTCCCTCCTCAGCTCCCTGGGGATGCACTGGTCACTTTACTGTACAGACCCTAGAACCCGGCCATGCTGCGGCATCAGGTTCTAACCTCTGTGTCAGCCTGCATAAGGACATGTTGTGGTGGCATTCGAAAGGTAAGAGACTCGAAGAAGAGTCGATGTGGTTCTGGAAACCCAGTTGTAGAACTTGTGTGTTAGAATGGGGAACTTCCTATTTTTTTGTCTTAGGCTACTTTTTAATTTTTTTTTTTAAACTTAGGTAACAAGCATATTTTGTAATACTGGACTAAAATACCCAAGGCTTATTTTTACCTAATAAATAGGACTGCATTTTTTTTCTGTTTTTAAAAGGAGGCTGTAGTAATCTGAGGCCTCTAAAATGATGTCTGAGCCTGTGCTACTGTCCTTGGTTCCCACTTATTTGTTAAATGTACTGTCATGTTCTTACAGTGGGGAAAATACATGAAGAAAGACAGTAAACACTTCATTTTAAATTGGTCCCCAACTTTCTTTTCACTGGCCTGCTTTTATTTCAACTTGCCCAGGCTCAACACTCTCTGTGTCCTGTTCTGTGCTGGTGACCATGTGCAGTAGATGAAATGGTCTATTCCAGACACAGGACTGCCTCAGTGTTCTGTGTGAGGAAAGCTTGGAGATGAAGACTGAGGGTGTAGAGGCTGTGCAGGGCTTTGGTGTACTGAGACCAGAGTTCTTAGAGTCTGGGGTATCTGCAGGACAGACATCCCCCACAATGAGCAGAGCACACCAGGTGGCCTATTTCCAAGTGCACCCAGTCCTTGGCAGTGTGTGTACTAGTCGTGAAGACCCATGCTGCTGCCCATGCTTTTCTCCATACACTGCCTTGCCAGCTCCTAGGTTTCAGCTGCTGTAGTCAGGGAAAGGTGAAGAGCCCAGCTGCCCGCATCTGAGACTGGGTTATAGCAGCATGCTGGGGGAGCACAAGCACTTTGTCACTTTCAAAAATACTCCTGTCTTGAATCTTGAGACAGAGCTGTCTCCAACTAGATACTGATGTAAGCACAAAATAATTGCCTAAGTCAGTGGTTCTCAACCTGTGGGTCACAGCCCAGATTGCATATCAGATATGCTGCATATCTGATACTTACAATTCACAACTAACAAAATTACAGTTGTGAAGTAGCAATGAAGTGATTTTATGGTTGTGGTCAGCACACATGAGGAGCTGTATTAAAGGGTCAGTGTTAGGAAGGTTGAGAAGCAGTGTTATCAAGTCTTCCAGTGTAGAGCTGTGTAGATGCTTCCTCAGTAAATTCTCCCGTGAATCCCCACCACCACCACCATCCTGATGGGAAGACTTCAGACAGCTCTTAGATCCAGCTCTCTCTGCTCTGCCCTGGCTAGGCTTGGCCGGGTTCTGAAAGTGCTTGGAAAGGAGTCACACTGTAATAAAACACATGCTCACACACGTTCACACTTTGGTGTGAGATGAAGGTAGCCCAAGTTCTCAGTGAGAGTGCTGAAAGCCCTGAACAAGGGAGGGGATGGCGGGGTCCACTGTGGTTTGCCAAATGCTCTTTAGCTAGGGAGATACTCTGCCATCTTTCAGAAGGCAGCATTCTAGAAAGACCAAGTGGGCATTGCTGCCCATACCCTGTCTGGAAGAAGGAAGCCGATTTGATTATCTTTTCCAATTAAATTTTCTAAGCGTGTTACCTTTGGGTTTTTAATCTTCTTATTGTACACATAAGTACCTACGACTATCCCTAATTCCTTAGCTGAAACCAGTATGATGGAGCATCTGAGCACCAAAGGCAGGGTCTAGTCACTGTGAGTCATGGCTTGGGAAATGGGCAGCAGCCTAGCAGGTGGGGTCTGTAGTTGCCTGTCTACCCAGGGAAGAGTAGAGGGCTAATCCAGTGAGGCCTGCCCGAGGTTGGGAACAGCCTTAGGAAGATGAATTGGCAGCTTATTTGCCATTAGTCATTGTAGAGAAGAAACAGAAGTGTGGGGGTGGAGTGCGATGGTTGATGAATTACTTGTGTGAAATGGCTTTGTGTTTAAAGCCAAAGTTTGATGCAGAGAAATTGCCTAAGGAGACAGTATGTGCCTTGCTAGTGGACAGTGAATCAGTAAGGCATCCTGGGACACCACTTCTACTTTAGGTGTCCTTGGGCAGGAAACAAATTCTGGGGGAAAGGGTTTTGATGAACCCGTGCACCTACTGGTTTCAAGGCAGGTCTGGAATCTTTGCAGAATCATGCCCCACCCAGCATTTGATTCAGGAAGTTGGGATGGCATCAGGTCCTCTTTAGAAAGCTTTGGCTAGGGTGCTGAACCTGCAGCCAGGCATGACTAGAACAAGGAGAGGCATGTGGCCAATCAAAAGCATATTAAAAAGGCATGTTACTGTTTATTGAGTTATGGCTTGCATTACACAGTGTCATAAGCAAGGCAGTACAGTGTGCACATGGCACACACTGTTCGTTATCTTCCATCATGGAAGTGGGAGGATGTGGTGTAGTATGCTATCAGTGTGCTCAGCTGTCCCATGAGAAGACGTGCTCAGTGTATTTCCCAGTAGCTATCTCGAGTTTCTTCCTTAAACATGAGTCCTGTGTGGCCTTTGGAAGGTTTGTATAGCAGTTAGAGTTTTTGGCTTGGAGTCATGGATGGGTTCAAATCCTGGCTGGTATGCCCATTAGCTCTGATGCCTGATGGATCCTTTCTTCAGCCTCATGCCTGCATTATAGCTGTCCGCTGTACTCAAGTGCAACATTCTGTTCAGTGTCTGTTGCTGAAGGGCTTCTCTCCAGGTTCCACCAAGCCCCGGAGTCCCACAATCCAAGTATAAAATAATCACTCAGACGTTTATATTACTTATAAACTGTATGGCCATGGCAGGCTTCTTGTTAGCTGTTCTTTTATCTTAAATTAACCCATTTTTATAAATCTATACCTTGCCATGTGGCTGATGGCTTACTGACGTCTTTACATGTTGCTTGTCCTGGCAATGGCTGCAGTGTCTCTCCCTCCTTCTTCCTGTTTCCCCAATTCTCCTCTCTCCTTGTCCCACCTATACTTCTTGTCTGGTCACTGGCCATCAGTGTTTTATTTATATAGAGCGATATCCACAGCAAGTGTCAATGAGAGGATGCAGGTAAACATCTAGCACACTCCTCCTGTAGAGGAAGCCACACGACTGTCTTCAGAGCGTGAGTGGAACCTGCATTTTCCACATGAGTATAACAGGATTAGGTGAGTGTTAAGCAGTTTTCGACTACTTCTGGAGCCTGGCTGGGTATTACCTTTATTAATTGGCTTTGCTAATACACAGTGTCGATTTTACAGCTGGGAAGTTCATTGGATTTCAGGTTTTTTGGTAGTTCCCTTTGTCTTTACATCCATGTGGCTTTAATAATGACCAGCACTAGATTTTTTGTTTTTTATTTTTTAGTAGGTTCTCACTATGTAGCTCTGGCTGTCCTGGAACTTGCTATGTAGACTAAGCTGGCCTCAGACTCAGAGATCTGCCTTCCTCTGCCTCCCAAGTACTGGGATTAAAGGTGCATGCCACCATGCTAGGCCAGCACTGATGTTTTTAACCAGTACTGTTATTAGGTTCTGAGGGTTATATGTCCAGTGGCCCTTTACTGCCCTTCACTCAGGCTTTTGTAGCCTTCAAAAAAAACAGGCCCAATTTAGTGACAGAAAAGAGTGTGATTATGTGATCATGTCTGCTTATGAGTATGGGATGTGTGTGTGTGCATGCACACCTGTGTGCAAGTGTTCATGTCCATGCACACGTGGAGACCAGAGGTTGACAGCATATTTCCCTCTATTGCTGTTCGTATTTTTGAGACGGCCTTTCTCTGAATGTGGGACTTGCTATTCCAGTGAGACTAGCTGGCCGGCCAGCTCCAGGATCCAGCTGTTTCTCCCCGCCCCCCCGCCCCCCCCCCCCCCCGCACCCCCATGATAGGATGCAGACACCACCTCTGCACCTGGTGTTCACTTGGTCTCTGGAGTTTGGGACCCATGCTCTCAGGCTTGCACAGTAAGCACTCCCCCACCAAGCCATCCTGGCCCCAGAGGTTTTTAAGTTTATGAGCAGTGGCATCAGGGAAGTTTGGGGAGCTTACAAGGCCATAACATAAACTTTTAAAAGCAGTAAGGCCAGCTGTTCCACTTTCCATTCTTAAGAGTTTGCTTTGGAGATGTGCTTGGTGACATGTCCAGTTCAGTTCCCCACAGGGCCATTCCCTTCTTATTCCTAAAATGTCTTCCCTCTTAAGTGAATTGTGAGTATAAAGGTGTCAGGGTGAAAGTCTGTCCTTTGCATTAGAATACACGATTTTCAGTGGCCTGGGTACATTAAATCACACTGGACTGATGATGAGGTTGATGGCTGAGCTGCTTTCAGGCCAATTCTGTTTCCAAGTCCAGAGTGCATAGACAGTCCTCTGTTTGAAAAGGCACCTGGCCTGGGCCCCATGACAGCTCCCATCTCCTCAGGTGGGTTTGCACATCTCTGCCCTCTGGAGGTGCCTTTCGTCATGTGGATCTGGCCCAGTGAATGCCAGTGCCACCTGCAGACTCAGTGGGATGGGGAGTGGAGTGCAGGCCTGGGGATGGTCCTCTAGGATCCTTGATTACGTGAGCATGCTACTGCAGGCTTACCCAGAATCCACAAGTTCTCACCTGAATGAGGTACATGTTCATCAGCACCTGTCTGCTATGGGGGTGTGGGTATTGGAAGAACAGGCTTCCCCTACCACTTTACGGAATCACAGTGGTCTTAACATGTACAGAGACTGAAGGAACTCAAGGTGTAGGGACATGCTAGAGGTGGCCAGTGGCTAGGGTTAGGGTGAATGGGGTGCAGGGCTCCCATGTGGGCCACTAGCAAGCTACAGTGGTGTCCCAGCTGAATGCTGGCTGTTAGGATTCCACCTGCCTCTTAACTATAACCCACACAGCAGGACTACAGCTCTCTGTTACTGACAAGATTAAAAGGGAGTGAACTCAAAATATCTGTCTCACTTAACTGCAGAAGACACTCCAAAGCAGAGAAAGCAATGAGGTTTAGACTGCTAACAGAATCATAAACTGGAAGGGAGGCTTGGCTTGAAACCCATTGTCTTCCAGGCAGGAGCTCCAGGCTATAGACAGGACTGTGCCAGAGAAATGGTCAACAACATGCAACAGCATGGGAAAGGCTCCAGGCCCAGGAGGAAGGAACCCCAGGCATTATGGCCTCACGAGTGGGAAAGACAGATGTGAATAAGTCATGCTTTAGAGCATCTCACCCTAAACAACTGCAGGGTAAGCTGATACCAGGTGGCTGCAGAACGTAGCTGCTGCCATGCTGCACATGGGCAGTCCTGAGCTGTTTAAGGGGGTTGACAGACCCTAGAAATGATGGGGGTGAGGCAAGGGGAGGAGCTTCCCAATGTCCAGCCAGAGCAGCATGAGGGAGGGAGACCTGAGAAGTGGGTGTGCTGCTCATAAGTTCAGCTGTTAGGACTTGAAGCACATTTAAGAGCAATTTTGGTACAAAAGAATGTAATAAAGGGGTTGGGCCCAAGGCAGTAGAATTTTGACAGGAAAATCAGGGAGCGGGGATATAACAGCTGAGAAGTCTTGGTAGAGAAATCCAAGGAAGGTTAGTACTGTCAAGGGATGGTGAATACTTAAATCAACTGCCTTAGTTTCCCTGTATTTCCAAAGAAATGTGAAAACAAACAGAAAAAGGGAAATGAATTTATTTATTGTTTGACTAAACTAGGGAGAGACAACCCAAATCCTCTCCACTGTGCCCATGGCAAGTCCCATGATTTATAGAAAACTACAAGACAAAGGCCAGAAGATGTGTACGAGCTGGGAGGCAGGCAAAGAGTTGGGAGGAGCCTCCATGGCCTCTGCTCTGCACAGTATGAAATCACTGTTACATGGACAAAGTTTCCCATCCCTGTGTAGCCCCTGTGGTCAGCAGCAGCTGCTTGCCACACAAGGGAGAGCCTGCAAGCAGTGTAGAACTTCCAGCTAAGACCAGAGCGTACCAGCATCTGATTAAACAAGGTCCTGGTGATTTTGCAAACAGTTAGTTTTATTTTTAAGGTTTTTTTTTTCTTTTAAGTTTTGTTTTATATTTTGAGGCAGTATTTCTCTGTGTAGCCCTGGCTGTTCTGGAACTCACTGTGTAGACCAGGCTGGCCTTGAACTCAGAGATTCACCTGCCTCTGCATCTCAAGTGCTGAGATCAAAGGTGTGCACCACCACACCTAGGTAAAGTTTAAACTTTTTCTTATTATTTGTGCATTTGGGTGAGGGCACAGGTACCATGGCCTGTGGGGTCAGAGGATGATAGTGAGTTCCAGGGATTGCACTCAGGTCGTTAGGCTTGATGGCAAGTGCCTTTGCCCATGGAGCTGTCTCACTGGCCTGTCCATGTTAGCAGTGTGAGAAACTGCTCAATACCCCCCTTTAGATTTGTGGAAAGCTAAGAGTTCATGTTGAAGACTCAGCTGACAAGTGATTGTCTCCATCTTCTAGCCTGGCCTCTTTCCAAATCTCCATGCAGATGTTGCTCTTGAAGACCACAAACCAAATCCAGCAGAGTGAGTTAGTAGTGAGAATGGCAATGTCCATTAGCACAGGCTTTCTCATATGGGTTAAGAATGATGTACAGGGTTCCTACAAGGTTTTTATTTCGACAAGTCTACTGTGAAGTAGAAATGATGGAGACGTTTATCTCTGATACTGTCTTCATTTATTTGTGATGTGAACACTACCTCCAGAAGCCTCTGAAAAGCCTGCACCAAGAGTCTGTAAATCCTGCCTGTCCCCTTTTTTTCTCCATGGGCCATTCTCTCCCATGACTCACTGTTGACGGTCTAAGTCTGGCAGCAGCAGCACTAGGCCACTGGCATTTCCTCCAGCAGCCATAGGCTACTTCCCGCCGCGCCCCCCCCCCCCCTGTGGCACATCAACCTTCATGTTCCTCAACCACATGAATTTTCACTTAGGCCCTAATTGAGAGTGAGCCAAGGGCTGAACCTCCACAGAAAAGAATTAGGGGACACTGGACACTGAGGGAGGTTTATTATGCTCTAGCTGTCACCAAAGACCCTTTCCTTCTTTGTCCTTAGCATATCCTTGTTGGGTGGTGGGCACCTTAAGAGTGAGAACATTCTAAGATGTGAACTGGTTTCAGCTTCTTGCCACTGGCAACAGATTCATTAAGTATCAACAAACTATAACACAACTTCCTGGTTTTGTATGGCTCACCAAAGTAAGAATGGGTTTCTGCCGGATGTGGTGATGAATGCCTTTAACCCCAGCAGTTGGGAGCCAGAGGCAGGTGAATCTCTATGAGTTCAAGGCCAGCCTAGGCTACAGAGTGAGTTTCAGGACAGCCAAGGCCACAGGCCACACAGAGAAACTCTGTCTCAAAAAACCAAAACCAAAACTAAAAAAAAAAAATGGATTTTACATTTCTAAAAGGCTGAAAAAAAAAACCAAAACATCAAAGCAAACACTGATGTAAACCTCGCTGCCTGAACAAAATTTTGTTGGAATTTAGCCATTCTAGTTTGCACATGGTGGTCATTTTGGTGCTGCGGCGATCACTGTGTGGTAGCTACAGAGGCCATGTGCCATCCTCTTGTTCAATACACTGGACCTTCAGTGATGCAGGGGTAATGGCTCAGTGGCATCTGAGTGCCCATGAGTGATGCTACAACATGGCAATTGTTTAAGTCCAGTTATGTGATTTTTTTTTCTGGGGAGATATGAATAAATGTCTACTCACCCCAGGTGGGGCACCATGGCAGACCAAAACTCTACCCACATCCAGCTTACTGAGCTTACTTAAAGCATGGTCAGGGGTCACTGACCTGAGTGCTGATCATCTTACAGCAGCTGTACCATGGCAGCCTCTCACCCCAGTGGGATGAGCACATCCTCACAGTTGTCTAGACAGAGTGACCCACTTTGTTAGCTTTGTACAGTCTGTGTGCTCTAGCACCTCCTTGAGACCCTTCCCACCCAGTCTTGTGAGGGGACATAAGAGGCCCTACTTGAGGGTACTTGTGGGTAGTCATAGGTGCTCTGATAAAGGTGGTAGTTGCTGTTGTGTTCCACAAAACCAGAATGCTCACATTGCTTCCAGAAGGAGTTGAACTGAGTGTCACTATGCTTTGAAGGAATAGTGGAGTATGGATTTTTACTGAAGTAGGTGGCAAAGTCAAAGACATGTCAGCTGTCATCTCAAGGGACACAATATTTGTTGATGATACTCTTATAAACACTTGTCAAAATATTTCCAATTCAGGAGGTTGGAGAGATGTCTCAGTGGTTAAGAGCACTTGCTGCAGAGAACCCAGATTCAGTTCCCAGCACCCACGTGGCAGCTGTTGTATGATATTTTGATCTTGTTCTGACAAATAAAGCTTGCTTAGAGCCAGAGGGTGGAGCTAGGCACTAGCAGACCAAAATTAACAAGAGGCTTTGGAGGTCTGAGGACAGATAGGACAGGAAGTAGAAGGTTGGAACAGAAAGGGATCTCAGCCCCTTTGAAGGCATAATGGAGCAGCTGGAAGACTGGTGGCCTCTCCCTTCTTTCGTCCTTCAAGTTCTGACTCCTGAGTTTTTATCCATATAGAATAATTAGATTAACACTTCATCTGAGATAGCCACTTGTCCCTGGATTTGCAGCCACTGTTGGCGGCTACCACAGCAACAGAGGCAGTGGCCACTGGAGTTTTCTTCTCTTACCTCAAGCCCTCTGAGTGAGTTTGGGGTTTTCTTGTTGCAGCCTCTCTACAACAGTCTCCTGAGGCCCCAAACTCCACAGGCACCTGGGCTCCAAACACTGCCCAAGTGAGTGGCCCACTACTGGCTGGCTCTGCCTGCAGGCAGCTCTGCACTCTCACTCCTACCCACCACATGGGTGGCTTCTGCATGTTCCCCTGTGTCTGCCCTTCAGACAGCTGGCTCCTTGGCTGCCTTTCTCTGTGTGCTGTGGGCTTCCCCTGGACCCCTTCCTCAGGCTGCTGCCACAGTAGGTCAGCTGCCTTGATACCTGCTCTGGATTCTGTTGTTGGAGCCACCACACACTCTCCACTCACAACTACCAACAAGCAGCTGCAGCCGCCCTCAGCCAGGCTGTGCACTGCCTGTGTTCTACACAGCTTCAGCCAGCCTCACACTTCACCATCATTGTCAACGGATCTGGTGAGACAGCTAGGAATTCTTAAAAGGGGGATTTAGTGGTTTTGTTTTTGTTTTTTTTTTTTTAAAGGAGAGCTTTTTCCCCCACATTAAACATGGGAAACATTATGATGCACCAAGGTAGGTCTTGCCACGGACTGGGCCATCGGGGGTACCATGACCATAGAGGGATCAGAGCTTGGGTAGTCAGGAAGGCAAGGATTCAGCGAATGACAGACAGACAACACACTCAGAAGTGTTTTGAATCTGCTGCAATTTTACTTCTGCAAATCAGCAGTTTATATACAGAAAAGAAAACTATCAAGTCATACAAGGAGCAACAAGAGCTTGGCAATAATTCAATTACATCATCTTTAAAAATCATCAAGCACACAGTTATTAATCGGCGCTAGACATATCCCTTCACTCACAAGAAGTTTATGACCCAAAGAGCAGTCTGTGTTTTTTAAACTTAGTACAGTTCTTAGACTTGTGAAGGCTTGTATATTTCCACAATGGAAGGTTTGAAAACAAAACAATTAAATGAAGGGATAATCAACTTAGCTGGGATTGGCATAATGTCTATTATCACTTTGATAGTTCTTATTTTATCCCTAAAAATGTTGTTTGATATCAGAGCTAAATACGAAAAATTGACTGATAAGATAAAATCTTTAGAAAAGCAGACTAATGGAACTAAGAAAAATATTCACATACAGAGGAGTTAGAGCAGAAGTTACCACACCATGGCATTATGAAATGGAAGAGGAAAGGCCCAAGGTTATTAGAAAACCAATCTTAAATCCAGTTACCATTCAAGAGCAATGACCAGATGATAGGCATCCCCAAGGCTGTTCAGAAGTTAACTGGGAAGCTATAGAAATGTTAGATTTGAAGAGATTTAAGGAAGCAATAGTTTCATATGGTATGCATTCACCTTTTGCAAAACAGATGTTAAATCCATGGTCTATTCTTAACAGAATTATTTCACAAGGCTGGAAATCTTTAGTTACAGCAGCATCGGAAGCTGGTCCTCAGTTATAGTGGAAAACCTGATAAAGAGATGAAGCTAGGGCCATTGAACAACAAGGTAGGGTGAGAGGTTATGAGATTTCCCAAGATCAAATCCTCAGTGAGGGCCATTATGCTGATGTGGAAAGACAGGTTACATTTGATGATCACACCTTGTCCTTATGCCTTACAACAGCTTTGAATGCTTGGGACAAGATTGAAGAATCAAGAAAGAGAACTGAGCCATTTACTAAAATTATAGAAGGCTCAAAAGAAGCCTTTGCTGATTTTGTACAAAGAATGACTTCAGCTGCAAATAGAATGATATCAGATCCAGAAGTTAGATGAGTATTAATTAAATCTTTGGCTTTTAAAAATGCGAATTCAGAATATAAAAGGGTTATCAGGCCTTTAAAGGTAGGATCAGGGTTTGGAGATTTAGCTTAGTGGTAGTGTGCTTGCCTCGCAAGCATAAGTCCCTGGGTTCAGTCCTCAGCTCAAAAATAAATAAATAAATAAATAAATAAATAAATAAATAAATAAATAAATAAACAAACAGAAAAAGGTAGGATCAGCACCCATAGATGAATGGATTAGAAATACAGTTGATATTGGATCTCATACTTATGATGATGC
The DNA here is from genome assembly GCF_004664715.2 of Peromyscus leucopus. Lineage (NCBI taxonomy): Eukaryota > Metazoa > Chordata > Mammalia > Rodentia > Cricetidae > Peromyscus > Peromyscus leucopus. The sequence continues at coordinate 16,108,206 of NC_051084.1, forward strand.
TTGGATAGGAGAAGTGACTTCTAAAAAAATTAAGAAAAATCAAAAGGTTAGATGTTTTAATTGTGGTAAATCAGGTCATCTGAAAAGGGATTGTAGGCAAGGTGTTCCCAGAAATTATGTTTTTTTTTTCCTAGAGAGAATCTAAACAGAAGGCTCCAGCCTTCTGGAATATGCAGAAGGTGTGACAAAAGCTGACATTGGACTAATGAATGAAGATCAACATGGGATAGGCAAGGTAATCCTTTCCCATTGGGAAATGCCACAGGGCCTCTTTCAGGCCTCTGTATCAAATTTGGTTCAGCCATTTCTTATCAGCATTGGGAAAACTCCTCCACAGAGCAATTAAAAGACTTAATGCCTATTATGGAAAACCATACTGCTCTGGATGACAGAATAGCTTTAGAAGAGAAAACAAAGAGAAAACATAAAGCCAATATTTTGGCAAACTTCTATAAGTGATAAAAGACCAAAGTTAAAATTACAAATAAATAAAATTGTAATTGAGGGTTTGGTAGACACAGGGGCAGGTGTAACAATAATTGCACCAAGATCTTGGCATCCAAACTGGCCTCTTTAGGAGGTAAATGTTCAGCTCTTGGGGACTGGAACTTTATCATGAGTAAAAGAAAGTGCAAGATGGGTGAATGCATAGGGCCAGAAGGACAGAGAGGAAAATTAAAGCCATATATGGCTAACATAGGTGTGAATTTATGAGGATGTGACTTGTAACATCAGTGGAATACTCATATTAACATTCCTCCAATCTCAGAAGCAAACCATAAACTAGTATATGTTTCTGGGGAGAAAATTAAAAGGTATAAAGAACAGTCATCTACCATTTGGTTGTACAAGAACAGGACACAACAGCTGCTGATCTGTTGCTTTAGTTTTCCTGCCTTGCCCACAGTCAGGACAAATCTTTGTCACCCGCCAGTCCCACAGCCGCTCAGACCCAACCAAGTAAACACAGAGACTTATATTGCTTACAAACTGTATGGCCATGGCAGGCTTCTTGCTAACTGTTCTTATAGCTTAAATTAATCCATTTCCATAAATCTATACCTTGCCATGTGGTTGGTGGCTTACCGGCGTCTTCACATACTGCTGGTCATGGCGGCAGCTGGCAGTGTCTCTCCCCTCAGCCTTCCGATTCCCAGAATTCTCCTCTCTCCTTGTCCCACCTATTTCCTGCCTGGCCACTGGCCAATCAGTGTTTTATTTATTGACCAATCAGAGCAATTTAACATACAGACCATCCCACAGCACTTCCCCTTTTCTTTTTTTTAAAAAGGAAGGTTTTAACTTTTACACATCTCCAAAGCCAGCTTGGTATATTTGGGAATTTGGGCATAGCTTCTCTTACTACTTCCTGCTGGAGGGGGGCACTGTATCTTATGGGGACACAAAAAAAATTTTAGGATCATGGAGTAGTCCATGAGACTGTATCGTCTGAGCCAGTTGCTTTGAAATGGATCATCTGGGCCATGGTGTCATCGGAGACCCTTACCTTCTCTATTACCTAAAGGATGGCTTATTATATTGATTGATTTAAACTATTGCTTTTTAACTATACTTTTGCAAGAACAAGATAGAGAAAAATTTGCCTTCACAGTGCATACTTATATTTCCCAACCTGTTAAAATATATCAGTGGAAAGTCCTTCCATAAATAATGTTAAATAACTCTACCTTGTGTCAATATTTTGTACAACAGCCATTGGAAATAATTCATAATCAGTTTCCTCAATCTATAACTTATCATTACTTCCTGATTCAAATGTAGATACCTTAGGGAAAATGTTTGAAGAAAATCCTGAAAAAATACAAAGAAGAGATTTTATTAATTACTTAGGATATAAGATAGGTTTACAAAAATTTCAACCACAGAAAGTAAAAATTAAGAGAGATCAATTATTAATTCTTAAAGATTTTCAAAAATTGCTGGAAGATATTAACTGGATATGGCCCACAATTGGACTGACAACTCAAGAACTCAGTAATTTATTTCAACCTTACAAGGTGATAAGGACTTAAATAGTCCAAGAAAATAATCAGCAGAGGCTGAGAGAGAATTGGCTTTGGTAGAAAAGAAATGATAGGATTCACATGTGCATCATTTGGATCCACAGCTTGATTGTATTCTGGTTATTTTACCATCTGTGCATTCTTCTACTGGAATTCCTATGCAAAGAGAAGATAATGTTCTGGAAGAGTTATTTTTATCACACAAAGCAAAAAATTAAAGACCTATGTAAAAAAAGGTTTCTGAGTTGATTCTGAAAGGGAAATTAAGACTTCATCAATTATCAGGAATAGACCCAGCAAAAATTGTGGTACATTTTACTAATGCTGAAATTTCCACATTATGGACAGAAAGTGAACCTTGGCAAAGAACTTGCAGTAATTTTTTGGGCGAGATTAACAACAAATATCCCAAAGCAAGAGACTTAAATTTATTGAGCAAAGAGAACTAATTTGATTCTTCCTCACATTGTACAAGAAACACAAATATCTGGAGCCCCTACATTCTATACTGATGCAAGCAAATAAGGAAAGGCAGATTATAAGTCAGGAAATTTATTTAAGTAAAGTAGCTTAAAGCCCTTATGATTCTGTTCAAAAGTCAGAATTATATGCTAGTCTCATGGTATTTTTAGATTTTCCAGAACTTCTTAATATAGTTACTGACTTTCAATATGCAGAAAGAGTTGTTTTACATATTGAAACTGCTAACATATTTCAGACAATTCAGAATTAACTTTGTTATTTATTCAATTACAAGAAATAATCAGAGATAGAATTCATCTCATATATAAAACACATATCAGATCCCATATGAGTCTACCAGACCCTCTAGCACAAAGTAATGATGAAATTGATCAGCTATTGATAGGAAATGTATTAGAAGCCTCATAATTTCACAAGAAGTATCATGTTAATAGCAAGGGTTTGGAAAAAGATTATTCTATCACTTGGCAGCAAGTCAAGGAAATTTAAGACAATATCCTGCTTGTTCTTTGTATAATCAAACTCCACTACCTGCAGGGAGTAACCCAAAGGGTACTCAAAGAAATGAAATTTGGCAAATAGATGTGTTTCATTTTGCAGAGTTTAGAAAATTAAAATATGTACACCATACCATATATACATATTCAGGATTTCAATGGGCAACTACTTTGCATTTTGAAGAGGCTGATTCTGTAATTACACATTTATTACAAGTTATGGCCACCATGGTGATACCTGTACAAATTAAGACTGATAGTGCTCCAGCATATGTCTCTGTTACATATGTTTCATATGTAAAATGAAACAGTTTTTTGCATATTACAACATAAAGCATATTACAGGTGTACTACATAATCCTACAGGGCAAGCAGTTATAGAAAGATCTAATCACACTCTGAAAGATATGCTTAATAAATAAAAAGAGGTAGTTAAGACCCTCAGAAATTGATTGCATAATGCTTTATTAACTTTAAATTTTTTAATGCTAATGATAAAGGAGCAAGAGCCATGGAAAGACACTGGATAATAGAAAATACTGTTCAAGGGGGGCAGGAAGGGAGAGAACAAGGGAATCTGTGGCTGTTATGTAGAACTGAATAGTATTGTAAAATAAAATAAAATATTAAAAATAAATAAATAAAAAATAAAGGTCTATAAAATACAAATTAAGACTTAATCAACAAAATCTATTTTTTCTAGAGAAAGTATTATTAATTATGTGCTAATCTGGAGTTTTTATGTATAAGTGCAACAACATTTAAATACTGAGTACTAAATTGAGCATGTACATCCACAAATATGTGTATATGTATATGTACAAACATCCCTATACATGATGAAATTTTTATATATTGTTGACTTTCCTTATTATCACTCAATAGAACCAGTTTATTCTTTCCATAACTTCCAATCATTTCCTACATTGTTTAAATTAAAATTTTAACTTAAAATCAATAAAGTTGTTTTAAATTAAAAAAAAAAGAAAAGAAAATACTGCTCAATCAAATCAGCCTGTATACTTTAAGGATGTGTTGACCTCAGAATGGAAAACAGGATATGTGTTATGGTGGGAGAAGTGATTTTGCTTTTATTTCTATAGGAGAAGAAAAACTATGGGTACCATCAAAATAAAAAAAAGAAGGGGGCGAGAGTGGGAGAACAGGGGAATCTATGGCTATTATGTTGAACTAAATGATGTTGTAAAATAAATTTACTAAAAAAATAAAAATAAATAAAAATAAATAAAAAAAAAGATTAGATTCAAACAGGAGAGAGCTCTTAATTAGAGGAGGTGATAGTTCATCACATAGCATGACCATTCAATCTAAACTAGTTTATAAGACTAACAATTACTTTTCATTTGATTAGAAGTAACTTGCCAAAATGGAAAATCCCCCAAGTTAGGGTTGGGGCATGGGTTTTGTTTTTTTTTTTTTTTTTGGTTTGTTTGTTTGTTTGTTTGTTTGTTTGTTTGTTTTTTGTCTTTCCAGGAGAATGAAGGCATCCAGCTAGGAAATCTGAAGATCATTGGACAAATGAGACATCTGAAGAAAAAGGATGAATCATCCAGAGAAAATGTCCCAAGAAAAGGAATAAATTGGCCTATTGGTATATCTCATTTCCAACTGGATAAATTTCATAAATCTTCTCAAATATTTGTTTCTGCTGTTCTCTACAGACACATAATACAAATGGTCTTTTTTATAGTCCCAGTCCAATTGAAAATTAAAGCTGGCTTAGGAATTGGAGCATGGCTGTCTCCTTCTCCTAACCAAGCATGCTTGTTAAAGTAAAATCCAAAATCTCTGTCTCATGTCAGAAAAGTCACCTGATAGGGAACAGAATAAAAACCAAAATTTAAGCACTATTCTATTGCCACTAATCTCATAATCTTTTGGTTTTATTTTGACTCTTTAAAACTTTTCTTAAGGCATAAATATCATCTCATAATTTATAAGATTAATATATATTTTAACTTTTTGTTATGATAATAATGGTCATATAGAATACTAACTAATTCTAGAAAAAAGTCTTCATTTAGCTTCCTGTACATGATTTCAGGTTTGAGTCTCTATTGGGTAACTAGGAATTAAATTTTTGTACTCTAGATGTACATAACAAATTATGGTCCTTTAACCTCCCTGAGATCTGCTGCATACGATATTTAATATGTTTAAGTTTTCTGTAATGAACCATGGCCATTCCTAATAGTGACCTTTAAAGTCACCAAAAGGAGGATGGGGCCCCACAGCAATGATTCCACCTGGATTGTGGTAATACCACCAAGCTGGAAAACGCCACCCAAATATCAGCTTTGGACTACAAACTGCTCAGGACAATTTCAAGGTGGCTAGCTAAGGTGATCCAGCCTCACAGACTACTCTACCCAGGACTTGAGACAAGCCCTGCACTTTCCCATTACACAGAGACTGGACAACAAATAATACAGCTAGTTCTCCCAGGACCTGACAATTATTCCACTTTTTTTCAGGGTCCCCTAAAGATTCTCTCACCCCCAGACAGTGGGAAGTAATTTTAAGAACACAACACCCACATTCCCAAGAGGTGGGGTGGATGACTTTTGGTCATTCAGTGGGTTATGGATATTTATCATTGTTTAGGGCATTGGTTATAAGTTGTTATTGGTAATAGTCAGGAAAAAAGCTGAACAAAGGAGAATAGATTCAGGGTTCTTGTTCTGAGAAGAAAAAGGGGGGATACAGAAATGATAGAATAAAAAGATAGATTATTAAATCTACTTTTAAACCCAAAAAGCAACCATTAATCTTAAATGTTTTACATTTGTATGGATTTTTTATATTGATACAAATTTGAGGTTATTTTTGTTATACTGTATATATGTTTCTACTCTTCTTTAAAATATTTTTGTATAAATTAAGTTTATTTTTGTTAGAACCTACTATACTCTCACATTTCTACTCTTGTTTAAGATATTGTACTTATACAGCAATTCAATAATGTAATGTAAATTTCTAGTCCTTGAAAGTTATTATTACAAACTATTTAGGATAATAAAGAAATCCAAGTTAGTAGTTAGTCACTTATTACAGTCAAACTTGTAGTCATGTTAGGTATGTTTTCAAGGTCAAACAGAGATATATTTTAGATAGACAGGTGGCCTTCAAACACTTCAGAGATCTACAGAATATGGCATTTAAAATGTTTTAATAACATAAGGTTTTTGATGACAATGAGACATGTTTGCTCCTGACAGCACCAATCTACTTCAGAGAAGATGGTGGGCACTGAAGAAACTCTGTATGGAGTTTGTTTTCTTTCTTTTTTCTTTCTTTCTTTTTTTTTTTTTTTTTTTTTTTTTTTTAGTTTTTCAAGAGAGGGTTTCTCTGTGTAGCTTTGTGCCTTTCCTGGAACTCACTTTGTAGACCAGGCAGAGTTTGTTTTCTTTATGGCAGAAGTTAGCCACTGGGCAAAAACTGCCCTTACCTTGACTACTGACAGTATGCTGTTCAAACTGGACAAGCAGGACACTAAAGAAAGTGACTGCTGAACTTTGCCACAAAAAGGTGGGAAAGTCCTTCAAAAATTCTGCTTCACATAAAAGTCTGTCACATATTCTAGGCCTGTAGGCTGAAGATGGATGCCCCATTGTTACAGAGGAACCTTGTGTGACTATCGAGGCAACCAGATGTTTCTGTCATTTCTTAGTTTTAGAAGTTGTTTGCCTTGCACTTCCTGTTTACTCGGTTAATTTATATCCTTCTCAGGTCTCTGATGGAGCTGAAGACTAGATAGTTACAGTTATAGTTTTCCTTGTTAACAAATTCAGAAAAGAAAATCACAAAAGAGGTGTAAATTGAATAAGATTGAGAGACATAAAAAGATAGTTTTGGATTGGTAATACAAGTTAGGATAGAAAGTGAACTAGGTACAACATTTTTGACTCACCCAGATAGGATAGATAATGGAGTACTTGTCAAATGTATATGAACTGGACACTGTTAATGTAATTCTTATCTGTATATATTTACATATAGTTATTGTACTTATTGTATATAATTTTACTATGTTAGTTAAAATACTTGGGTTTTTTTAGCAAAAGTGGGAAATGTATGATATTTTGTTTGTGTTCTGACAAATAAAGCTTGCTTGGAGTCAGAGGGTAGAGCTAGCCACTAGCCAACCAAAATTAACCACAGAGGCTTTGGAGGACTGAGGACAGATAGGACAGGCTGTAGGAAGGTGGGGCAGAGAGGGATCTTGGCCCCTTTAGAGGAAGGAATGGAGCAGGTAAGAGAAGACTGGTGGCCTCTCTACTTCTCTGATCCTTCGGGTTCTTACCTCAATATCTGACTCCCTAATTTTTATTGATAAAGAATAATTAGATTAACATTTTGGGCAGCTCTCACAGCCACCTGCAACTCTAGTTCCAGGGAATCCAGTCCCCACTTCTGACCACCTTGGGATTCTGCATATATGTGATATACAGAGATACATGTAGGAAAACACAAATAAAATAGATTTCTGTGGCAAAAACGCATTTTCAATTCATAAAGGTGTGATCAGAAAAGTTAGGAAATTTAAAATTACATCATAGAATACAGTTTTTATTTTTTTAACTAGAGGCTGGAGAGATGGTTCAGTGGTTAGAGCCCTTGTTGCTCTTGAAGAGAACCTGGGTTTGGTTCCCAGCATCTACATGGCAACTCACAATCATCCGTAGCTACAGTTCTGGGGACCCGCTTCCTTCTGCACTCCAAAGACACTGCCAAACATGCATGTGGTGCACAGACATACCTGCAGGCAAAACACACGTAAAATAGAATGAATACATGTTTAAAAAGTGTTTTTAAGTGAAAAAGGAACAGCCAAATACATGTCTGGTTGATTTGTTGATCAGTAAATCGTGAACCCTTCGAGGGTGTCAGTCTGCAAAAGAATTGACATTGGAACCCATGAGTCTGGGCAGCCCAGAGAAAAGGTGCACCTGCCTCCTCGTTTTCCCTGACTCTTGACTCGTCAGTCAACCTGTGCTTTCAGGATGGGGAGCCAGAACTGATCTGAAAGGAACTGAAGCCTTAGTCTCTATCAGGATTTTTGGTTTATTTATTTATTTATTTATTTATTTATTTATTTATTTATTTATGTTTATTTTTTAAATTGCACTCATGATATTCATTAATTACACTCATGATATTAATCACATTTGTGGTATTCATAGATTACATTCACAGTATGTATATATGTAATGTCATTTATTGAAGGAAGGAGGAGGTCTTAAATACAGGCTTACAGCACAATGGGAGAACCCCGGAGAGCAGAAGTTCGCTACTGATGTTTACAATCTTGCATCTAAGCTGTTAATGCCCAATATGCAGGATATACAAACAAGGAACTTCCCTTAAGCATTCAGGAAGGTGGAACCTGGCAGGGAATTAGCATAGGGAGGATATCAAGGTCAAGATCTGCAAGCAAGGCAACAGTTACCCAAAATGGGGGCCAGGGACCTACAGGTCCCCCTTTTATTAAAAAATGAGCTTCTGACTTGGGTTGCATCAGATGTCAGCAGGTCACCTTACCCATCATGGAGATGCCTGCCCAGGCCACATAGGTGCTCTGTCTTAGGTTGGTGAGTGCCCCCAGGCATTACCCATCTCTGAATACTCATTATCATACAGACTCAATCGTGTGTGAGCTGCAAAGTTAACTGCTGCCAAAGATCTCAAGGTGGCACCGGGCTTGCAATCTGTGTGTTCAACACAGAAAAGACCAACAGAGGTCCTATCTCACCCATAGCCAGTAGGCTAAAGGTAACTGAGCCATTCCCTTCCTTAACGAGCCATACTATACATTGGAGTCCTTGTAAGATAGTATCCCAAAAGCAACTGGAACTTGAGTTTATAAATTTATAATTTTCAAAGCCAATCGAGATGTATATAACTACTGAATTAAATTTATCATGACCAATAGAATGGAAGATTAACTAACTGTGGTAGCAACTTTTGTTGCCAGGGTCTCCACTGTTCTAGCTGCAGTAAGCAATTATGAAATGGTAATCCTAGAAACAGTAGCAGCAGTGGCTGCCATTGCTATAACAGCAACAGTGGCAGCAGCAATGTAGAATTCTCTTCTGGAATGTGTGGACATCCACTGGCATGGATACAACTCCAGTAACACGAACCGCCAAGGCCCATTTTTCTTGATCCCAGCATGACTTTAGCTGGCAGCTCTTCTGGAGAATCTAATCTCATGGCTACAGTTCCTAGGCTTATATTAATGCTTGCCAAAGCTGGCCATATTGGGCTCTCAATCCCCATTGACATCAGAAGGGGAGAGTTTTTCATTAAGCCCATTAGGTCTCTGTCATGTTGGGCTTCAGCAGCAGCCACAGGACACGTTCAGTGCTCAGGAATCCAAAGAGGAACCTCATTGTCCTGAGGAAAAACATAAACCAAACTCCGGGGCCACACCAACACTAGATCAGGTCTCCTCCACGTGCTAGTAGAAAGATCCTTCCATCGCTCCAGAGAGTAATTTGCAACAGGAGCCCTCCAGTGCTTATCTGCATTGGATACTCCAGCAGAATCCACTGATAAAAAATTTAAAATATGTAAAACAAGGGAAAGAATAGAATGTGGAGAGGAATGATGAGTCCCTAGTTCTCCCGGTTTTTTTTACTTTAGAAAAATGTTTGTTTAATATTTCAAATTTTTCTTTTATTTTTATTTATTTTTATTGTTTAAAATTAATTAATTAATTTATTTTTCTATTATCAGCTTGATACAGTATGTATTCTTAATAGTGAGATGTTTCATTGAGGCTTGCTCAGTAATTGAGTAAAACCGAAATTTATTATAAGCCACAGTCATCCTAGGGACCTCCATGCTATACATATAGCCTCCATGGTTCTGTGGGTTATAGTCTGATTGTTCTTTATTTTATATCTAGAATCCAATGAGTGAGTACATACCATGTTTGTCTTTCTGGGTTTGGTTTACCTCACTCAGGATGATTTTTTTCTAGTTCCATCTATTTGCCTGCAAATTTCATGCTTTCATTGCTTTTCTCTGCTGAGTAGTACTCCATTGTATATATGTACCACATTTTCTTCATTCTTCAGTTGACGGGCATCTAGGTTGTTTCTGCCCCACCTTCAGGGCTTCAACAGGTTCTCGACCACCCTAAGGAGGGAATGTAGGGACAGGAGATACAAAGGAAAGACACCAAGTCTGGATTCTGATCAAGGTGCCACTTTATTTCTCTTTCACAAAGATTTATATAGCTCCACAGGGTGGGGGGAGCAAGAAGCTGTCATCTGCATAAGGTGGGGCAAGCTAACAGGATGTTTGTATAGGATGTTTACAGGGTGAGAAGGTCAAGGGCTCTGACTCAATGTCCTGTTGCTAGGCAACCTGACTGTAAGCTGATCTAGTTCCCTGTCTTATTGGGGGTCTGTATTTTTCCACTAACTAGAGATTCTGTCCTTGTCCCTGACATCTCCCCCTTCTTAGTACTAATCTAAGGGCCAACATAAACCAGGTTCGAATGGTCTAAAAGGAGGGTTCTGAAAGAGGCTTTGCATGGAGGATTACAGAGGCCCTATCCCTCTAAAGGTTGTGAAAAGGTCCGAGAGGGAATGTCTCTCCAGACTCAAGCACCACAGTCATCCCCATAGTGTGGGAATCAATGGACTGTGCAGTTTTTTTGAGGGAGCAGAAATGGATAAGCGCAAGGCTGCTACTGCACAACGGCTATGCAACAGGGCATATAATCCAGGCTCTCGGAATTTTGGGGTACCATGGTCCCCAGCCTGTGCAGTCCCAACTGCACTCCAATCATGCCTTAAGTGAGCCCTTTTCCCACACACAGGTGCAGCCTCCCCTGAGTGAAGGGGTCTGTGTGGGGCATCTCTAGGCAGGGGAAATTTCAACCCTGGAGTCCTGCATATCAAAGCAGTGGTAATGAACCTGGATCTGCCTGGCTGGCAGGTCTGTTATTTGGCTTTGGATGAACCAAGTAAGCCAGGAAAGTGCCCAAAGGCAAAGACCAGGAGCAGGCCTACAAACAGGTCCAAGGAGGAAAGAAAGAAGGGTTGTTAGCCAAGGGGAGCTTGAAAACTAACTCTAGAACCACCCAAGCTCTTGTTCTCCTTTTCTTTTTCTCTTTTTCTAGTCCTTTTCTAACCTTTACTATACTATCTCTGACTACCCCAGTGTGGTCTGTAAAGAAGCAACATTCCTCTTTGAGCACAGTGCAAAGGCCACCCTGTTGTAAAAAGAGGAGATCCAGGCCTCTCCTGTTCTGTAGAACTACCTTAGCTAGGGAGGAAAGGGATGACTTGAGGGCAGAAATTCCCTGTTCAAATTGGGCAATATCCTCATCTATGGACAGGTGAAGCTCAGAGTAATGTTGGTTGAACAGGACCAGAGAGGCAATTTCTGTGCCTGTTTCCGCTGCTCCAACCCCCAGAAGGACTGCTAAGGTGATGGCAGTAACAGGCTCCCATCAAGGCAGTCATCTCAGCGCGGCTTCTCTTCCTAGAGATCTAGGAATTGATCTGAGGAATAGGTTAGTCTAGGTGGAAGGGACCTAAGTGTCCTGAGTGGCATCTCTGGTGCTACCCTGTTTGCTGTGCTACCTGCCAGCCACAGGATGTGTCAAGCTGGCCCAACATGGCTATGACCACCTGTGACACCAAGGCCAGCAAGTCCAACAAGCCTTTCTGACACTTTGGATGAAAAATTCAGCACTGTCCTTGGAAACATGACCCCTGCTGTCAAACTGGATTTGACAAGCAGTGTCCCTGCTCAGCCCAGAACGTGATTGACTATGGGACTTGTATACTGTGTGAAAGGTCTCAAACACAGTTTGCTGTAAAGTTCCCGCTGTCCCCCGACAGGAACTCTGAGCAGAGTGATAACAGAGCTAAAGGGCTGGTGGGGTTTGCTGTGGGTGAGAACCACAGCCTGGATTGCTTGCTGGAGGGACAGCATTTAAAACAGAAGAAGTTTCCTCAGGAGAGGGGCTATCTCTCCTGGGCAGATCAGGTATATTTACAGCTCTAACCAGGCATTCTGGTAACCATCTGGGAGCAGAGTGTATCTGGTTAAGAATGCAGGCTGAACCTCGTCCCCAAATAAGGACCGGGTTGGGGCCCTTCCAACGCCCCATGAGGGGATCTCACCACATGGCTAGTGGCCGGGTGGCATCTGGAGAAGGGTGCCAGTGCCTGTCAGTGGCAGAGTGCCCTGCAGCATCTAAGGTGAGGAAGTTGAGAACAAACAGAGCATGGCTCAGTTGATCTCTGGGGGAGGTAAAATAAAGGTTAGAAGACTTGAGACGAGCCAACCAGGTCTTTAGGGTCTGATGGGCTCGTTCTATTATGCCCTGTCCCTGGGGATTGTAAGGTATCCCTGTGGTATGAATAATTTGTAGACTATCACAAAAATTTTTGAAGCCTGTGCTGGTATAAGCAGGACCATTGTCTGTCTTTATCTTAGCTGGTTTTCCCAAGGCAGAAAAAGCAAGAATCAGGTGGGAAAGAACATCCTTTGTTGCTTCCCCAGCATGAGGAGAGGTGAAGATAAAGCCACTAACGGTATCTATAGAGACATGGATAAATTTTTGTCTGCCAAATTCAGGGCATTGAGTAACATCTGTCTGCCAAATTTGGTTGGGAAGGAGGCCTCGAGGGTTGACTCCCAAGTGTAGGGCAGGGTGAGAAACAACACAAGAGGGACATTGTTTGACAATTTCTCGGGCTTGTTGTTTAGAGATCTTAAAAAGAAGACGGAGGGTCTGAGAATTTAAATGGTGGATCTTATGGGCAGCTTGGGCCTGTAGGACTGAGCCGACCATGACAGGGAAAATTAACCTGGTGGCAGCATCGGCCTGTGCATTGCCATCAGTTAACGGTCCAGGAAGATCACTATGGGCTCTAATATGGCCTATAAAAAATGGGTGTTGATGAGTCAGGACAAGCTGTTGAATCTGGGAGGAAAGTGGGGTGGCGTTGGAGGTAGGCCTTATGGCTGGAGAGGTTTCTAACAAGGGGGTGGAAAAGGCAATATAGGCACTATCTGTATAGATATTAATAGGTTGATCAGAATAGGTCTGAAAAAACTTTAAAATTACTGAAAGTTCAACCAACTGCGCTGACTGGAAAGGTGTTAGGAAGGAGGTAGGGTGGCCTTGGGCCACGAAGGCTGCAACACCATTAGCGGAACCATCAGTAAAGACTGTAAGTGCACGAGAAATGGGACCGGTTTTTGTAATTTTTGGAAAGATGAAAGGATGTAACCGGGCAAAATGGAGAAAAGGGTCATCTGGGAGGTGATTATCCAAGGTCCCCATAAATCCTGCCAAGGCAACCCCCCACTTATCTAAGGTTTGGAACAAAAACTGGGTTTGATCCTTGGGCTAGGGTATGAGTATGATATCAGGGTCCTTACCAAAATATTGGCGAGAGGTCTGTCGTCCTTTCATAATGAGTGAGGCCACCTGTTCAGGGTAGACAGAAATGACTCTCGAAAGGGCAGTGGGCATGTGGACCCAGAGGAATATCTTGCCTTTAAGTTTTGGTTCCTGAGCATGTTGCCAAAAGACTCCTGTGGGGGTGTGTGGTGTGGGCAGAACTATAAAATATAGTGGTATGGCACAGGAAATCTGAAAACAAGACTGTTGATTAATGGCAATGGCTATCTGAATCAAAGCCTCATTGGCTGCAGGGGAAAGCACACGGGGTGATGTGGGGTCAGGGTCACCCTGGAGGATCTCGTAGAGGGGAAGGAGAGAGTCCGTAGGAAGTTTAAGATAAGGCCTAAGCCATTGGATATGGCCGAGCAATTGTTGGAAATCATTTAGGGTATGGAGATGGTCAGTGCGTAACTGGACTCGAGGAATAAGGACCCGGTTTGAATGGAGTTCCAAGCCCAGGTAATTGAAAGGGTCCTGGGTTTGGACCTTATCTGGAGCAATCTGTAGTCCCAATCCATTAAGGGCTTTACTGAGTTCTGAAAAACATTGCTCAAGGGAGATGGGGTCAGGTGCAGTGAGGAGAAGGTCATCCATATAATGTAAGATATATATCTGGGGCCAATTAAGTCTAACAGGGTCCACAGCCTGAGCCACAAATTTCTGGCAGAGAGTAGGGCTGTTGGCCATGCCCTGGGGTAATACCTTCCATTGATAGCGAAGCATGGGTCCCTGAAAATTGGGGCGGGGAAGGCTGAATGCAAAATAGGCTCTATCCTCAGGGTGCAAGGGAATAGTAAAGAAACAATCTTTAAGGTCAATGACCATCTTGTAAAATTTAGCAGGAATGGCCACAGGCGAAGGCAATCCAGGCTGAAGTGCCCCCATAGGCCTCATTACCTTATTTACTGCCCTTAAGTCTTGAAGGAGCCTCCATTTTCCTGACTTCTTTTTAATAACAAATATAGGTGTATTCCAAGGGGAGTTGGAGGGCTCAATGTGGCCAGCCATAAGCTGCTCCTGTACAAGCATAGTGGCGGCATGTAGCTTTTCTTGAGTAAGGGGCCACTGATCCACCCAGACAGAATTTTGTCTGCATGGGGTACAGGAGGGTCAGTGGCCACTACTAAAAACCCGAATATCCCAGCCCATGTCTATCCACCTTGGGAACGAGCTGAATTGGTTGGACTCGCCCCTGAGCTGCCTTGCCCAAGCCTGTGCCAGGGATATAATTCATCATTAGCATTTGTTGTGTGACTGTAGAGTTTGGGCTATATTAGATTACTTGCATTTGTGAAAGTATGTCCCTTCCCCAAAGATTAACAGGCAGGCCCGGAACCACAAAAGGAGTAACAGTCACCTGGTTTCCTTCCTCGTCCTTCCAAGAAAGTGTCCTTGAACTAATTAAAGGATTATTAGACTGACCGATTCCTTTTAAATCGGTGAGGGATGGAACCAGTGGCCAGGCAGATGGCCAGTGAGACTGAGAAATGACTGTGGTATCTGCCCCTGTATCCAAGATCCCCTCAAGCTTCTTTCCCTTTATAGTAAGGGTGAGAGTAGGGTGATCCTGAGTAACAGGCTGGACCCAGTAGGCATCTGGCTGACCCCCAAGGGGTGTTTGTAATTGAGGGATTATCACAGACAGAGGAGGGTAGAGGAACCAGCTGTGCCAGGCGCATATCTTGAGGAATCGTGACCATGCCATTTACAGCAGTGGCCAGAATCTTAATTTCACCTGTGAAATCACTATCTATTATGCCAGGGTAAACCTGGACTCCTCAGAGGGCTGCAGAAGCATGGCCAAGGACAAGCCCACAAACATTAGGAGGTAAGGACCCTGTCACCCCTGTAGGGATGACCTGAGCCCCTTCAAGGGAGTTTAATACTGTTTCAGTGGCGGCACAGGAATCCAATCCGGCACTCCCTGGAGTTGCTCTCTGGAGGGAGGAGAATGGAACTGGGACAGGAGAATTTGTTGAGGCTGGGGAGGCAGGAGGTGAGTGAGCGGACCTCAAGATCCCAGGGTGTGCTCTTGGAGGCATTGGGGCCAGGCGCTGGCCCCTTTGGAAGTTTCCAGGCACCCGCGGAGGAAGGGGCTGGCCGAGATAATTGCTTTTTGACCTGCATTCTGTAGCCCAGTGGCGGCCTTTGTAGCAGCAGGGGCAGCGAATGGAAGGCAGGGGCCTCAAAGAGGGGGCCTCCTGAGCCAGCTGGGCTAAGGGCGTGAGGTTGTGACCTTTCTGGGGGCATTCCCTAGTGAAATGTCTGGGTTGTTTACAGAAATAACAGGTGCTGGCCCCAGGCTGTTGTGAAGACCTCAGGGCAGCCCCTATGGCTAATCCCATGGCATGGGCGGTGCCAACACCTGAACAGAGTCTTACATATTCAGACAGGTCGGCTCTGTTTTTATGAGGGCGGAGAACTTCCTGGCAGGCAGGGTTTGCATTTTCAAAGGCCAAGTGTTGAACAAAGGTGCTTTCGTGTTTGTTCGGCCCAAAAGGTCTCTCAGCTGCATCATTTAAGTGAGCAACAAAGTCACTAAAAGGTTCATCAGGGCCCTGATGAATCTTTGCTAATGAGGTGGTAGCCGAACCCTTTTGGGGCAGGCATTTCCAGGCCCAGACCCCCGAGTTTTGAATCTGGGCCAGGAGGCCAGGAGGGAATTTTGCCAGTGCTGCATTTGGATCATAAGGGGGGTTGCCGAGGAGTTTCTTTAGCGTCCAAGTTTTTGTGGACGGCTGTTCAATATTTTTTGAGCAACTTCTCGACAATTTTCTGTAAATTCTGTTTTCCAGAGGACAAAGTCACCCCCAGAAAGAGCCGCATGGGCAAGGAAATACCAATCATTAGGAGTTAACCAATGTTCACTCTGGTTTTCCACTAAAGCCAGTGTAAAAGGAGCTGTAGGACCATACTGAGCACAGGCGGATTTCAGCTTTTCAACAAGGCGGAAGTTTAATTTGTGATAAGTCTGTCCTGGCAGGGGATCCTCTGGGCACCTCTTCCTCTTCCTCCCCCTCATCATTTTGATCTTCCAAATCCCCTGAGGGGCGCTCTGGGTGGCTGCCTCGGATGAGTCCCCAGAGGTCTGGCTCCAGGTAACAGGAAATGCCAGGACAGTCTGAGGCTTACATTTGGATTTACTAGATTTTTGAGATGGAGCCACCACTTCAAGGGCAATATCTTTAAGTTCTTTGTCAAGAGTTTTTAATTCCCTTAAAAGCTCCACATGTTCCCTGCAAGCCTGGAGGGCCCGTCGCAGTGAGCCGAGATCTGGGACA
The DNA here is from genome assembly GCF_004664715.2 of Peromyscus leucopus. NCBI lineage: Eukaryota > Metazoa > Chordata > Mammalia > Rodentia > Cricetidae > Peromyscus > Peromyscus leucopus. The sequence continues at coordinate 16,124,950 of NC_051084.1, forward strand.
GGGGGAACTAACTCATCAAGAACGGGCCCGCAAAAATGGGAAGACGAAACATAGGGAGGGGGCACCGCCGGAGATTTTTGAGGTGGTATAAAAGGGCCCAAGGATTCTGTGAAACCTCAGTAAACCCTCCCACTTCATCCCCTACAGACAAAGAGAAGCTAAAACCAGGATTCTTAAGTGTAGATAAGAACTTAGACGCCTTTTTCCAGGTGGCTTTATCAACTACAGAAACTTAAGAAAACACAGAGTTAGGATATACAACCATCTGGCAGAGACTAAGTGGTCATAAAACATCCCAAACTCCCCAAACCCCGGAGACAGCTCATAAAACTCCTAAACACGGTTGCTAAACAAACAAGAAATAAAGATAACATGAAAAACTACTGATATGAACCTAAAAGAGGGATGCGGGCGGTGGGAGATGAATTAAGTGGTCTGTGCTTTTAAAAACTAGCCTCAGAAAGAAAGGAGCGCACTCCTTCCAACCTCCCTGTTGTGTGTGAGAGGTTTGGAACAAGTCCCCCTGCCAACTTCATTTGAATAAACCTTGCTTTTGCATTCTGTACCTGAGATCTCCAGGCATAGCAGATTCCTCTTTTAAGGGGAGATTTTTGCAGGGGGGACAGTCTGGATTATGGTAACAGGCCACCCCTTTCTCTAGGGAAGCCTCCTCAGTGGGGTCTGGAGGGGAGTTATAGGTAAAATTATTAGCAGAGGGATAAAGATGGGCAGGAGCGGACTCCTGGGGATTGTTAGGTTTAAAAGTCATGAGCATCCCCTCTTCCATAGAGCGCAGGTCGTGAGCCCAGGGACAGACTGAAGGCGCTCGAGAAAGCGCTGGGGGGGTGTCTTAGGGCAGGTAGAGGGGGAGTGAAAAGCTTCTTTTAAGATTTTTTTCTCCTATATTAATAAGTTCTTGTATGTCAGGGGAATATTTATACACCCTAAGAATGTCATTAATAAGCTTCCAGTAAGAAAATGTGGTGATGGGAACTTTCTCTAGCCCAAAAGTCCTGTAGAAAGCATCTAAACATTCTCCGAGACGTGCCCAACTTTTTTCATCTATGGTTCCTCCTTGGGGGAACTAAGTACATGTGTCTACAATATAATCAAAAAAGGCTTTAAGATCTTTTTTCTTTACCCTAGTTCCTTGTATCTTGGCAGCCTCTTTTTGGCCAGAAAGGAATATATTTTGTGACGACATTGCCTGTCCCATGGCTCGTCACTTTCTTACCTGCGTTGTCTCTGCTCTGCTCTGGGATTGCGTCCTGAACCAGGCAATTTCAGGGGGATCCAACAACTTCACCAAGGACTTGGTCTTCCTTTGAGAGATGATGTTCTGAACCTTAAGAGGTGGTTTCATCCACATTGGGTGCCAGTTGCCCCGCCTGCAGGGCTTCTACAGGTTCTCGACCACCCTAAGGAGGGAATGTAGGGACAGGAGATACAAAGGAAAGACACCAAGTCTGGATTCTGATCAAGGTGCTGCTTTATTTCTCTTTCACAAAGGTTTATATAGCTCCACAGGGTAGGGGGGAGCAAGAAGCTGTCATCTGCATAAGGTGGGGCAAGCTAACAGGATGTTTGTATAGGATGTTTACAGGGTTGAGAGGGTCAAGGGCTCTGACTCAATGTCCTGTTGCTAGGCAACCTGACTGTAAGCTGATCTAGTTCCCTGTCTTATTGGGGGTCTGTATTTTTCCACTAACTAGAGATTCTGTCCTTGTCCCTGACAGTTTCCAGGTTCTGGCTATTACAAATAGTGCTAATATGAACATAGTTGAGTATGTATATTTATGGTATGAATCAGCATTCCTTGGGTATATGCCCAAGAGTGGTATGGATGGGTCTTGAGGTAGTTCGATTCCTAATTTTCTGAGAAACTGCCATACTGATTTCCATAGTGGTTGTACAAGCTTGCATTCCCACCAACAGTGGAGGAGTGTTCCCTTTGCTCCACATCCTCTCCAACATTGACTGTCATTAGTGTTTTTGATCATAGCCATTCTGACAGGTGTAAGGTGGTATCTCAGAGTCATTTTGATTTGCATTTCTCTGATTAAGGATGTTGAGCATTTCTTTAAATGTCTTTCATCCATTTGTGATTCTTGTTTTGTGAATTCTCTGTTTAGCTCTTTAGCCCATTTTTTAATTGGATTGTTTAGTATTTTGATGTCTAGTTTCTTGAGTTCTTTATATACTGTGGAGATCAATCCTCTGTCAGATGTGGGGTTGGTGAAGATCTTTTCCCATTCTGTTGGCTGTCTTTTTATCTTATTGACCGTGTCTTTTGCCCTGCAAAAGCTTCTCAGTTTCGAGAGGTCCCATTTATTAATTGTTGTGCTCAGGGTCTGTGCTGTTGGTGTTATATTTAGAAAATGGTCTCTGGTGCCAATGCATTCAAGAGTACTTCCTACTTTCTTTTCTATTAAGTTTAGTGTTGAGGTCCTTGATCCACTTGGACTTGAGTTTTGTGCATGGTGACAGTTATGGATCTATTTGTAATCTTTTACATATTGACATCCAGTTATGCCAGCACCATTTGTTGAAGATACTTTTCTTTTTTCCATTGTATAGTTTTGGTTCCTTTGTCAAAAACCGGGTGTTCATATGTGCATGGATTAATGTCAGGGTCTTCAATTCAATTCCATTGGTCTGTATGTCGGTTTTTATACCAGTACCAAGCTGTTTTTATTACTATAGCTCTATAGTACAGTTTGAGGTCAGGGATGGTGATGCCTCCAAAGATTGCTTTATTGTATAGGAGTCCTTTAGCTATTGTGGGTCTTTTGTTTTTCCATATGAAGTTGAGTATTTTTCTTTCCATTCTGTGAAGAATTGTGTTGGGATTTTGATGGGGATTGTGTTGAATCTGTAGATTGCTTTTTGTAAGATTGCCATTTTAACTATGTAAATCCTACCTATACATGAGCATGGGATATCCTTCCATTTTCTGATATCTTCTTCAATTTCTTTCTTTAGAGATTTAAAGTTCTTATCAAAAAGGTCCTTCACTTGTTTAGTTAGTGTTATCCCAAGGTATTTTATATTATTTGTTGCTATTGTAAAGGGTGATGTTTCTCTGACTTCTTTCTCAGCCTTTTTATCATTTGTGTATAGGAGGGCTACTGATTTTTTTGAGTTGATCTTGTATCCTGCCACTTTACTGAAGGAGTTTATCAGCTGTAGGAGTTCCCTGGTAGAGTTTTTGGGGTCACTTATGTATACTATCATATCATCTGCAAATAGTGAAAGTTTGACTTCTTCCTTTCCAATTTATATCCCTTTGATCTCCTTTTGTTGTCTTATTGCTCTAGCTAGAACTTCTAGTACTATACTGAATAAATATGGGGAGAGTAGATATCCTTGTCTTGTTCCTGAATTTAGTGGTATCACTTTGAGTTTCTCTCCGTTTAATTTGATGTTTGCTGTTAGCTTGCTATAAATTGCCTTCATTATGTTTAGGAATGTTCCTTGTATTCCTGATCTTTCTAAGACCTTTATCATGAAGGGGTGTTGGATTTTGTCAAAGGCTTTTTCAGCATCTAATGAGATGATCATATGGTTTTTTTCTTTCAGTTTGTTTATATGGTGTATTACATTGACAGATTTTCATATGTTGAACCATCCTTGCATTCCTGGGATGAATCCTACTTGGTCATGATGGATAAATTTTTTGATGTATTCTTGGATTTGGTTTGCCAATATTTTGTTGAGTATTTTTGCATCAATGTTCATGAGGGAGATTGGTCTGTAGTTCTCTTTCTTTGTTGCATCTTTATGTGGTTTGTGTATGAGGGTAATTGTAGCCTCATAATAAGAGTTTGGTAGTGTTCCTTCTGTTTCTATTGTGTGGAACACTTTGAAGAGTATTGGTATTAGTTCTTCTTTGAAAGTCTGGTAGGATTCTGTACTGAAACCATCTGGTCCTGGGCTTTTTTTGATTGGGAGACATTTGATGGCTGTTTCTTTTTCTTTAGGGGTTATTGGACTATTTAGATGGTCTATCTGGTCTTGATTTAATTTTGGTATGTGGTATTTGTCCAGAAAATTGTCCATTTCTTCCTGGTTTTCCATTTTTGTGGAGTACAGGTTTTTGAAGTATGATCTGATGATTCTCTGGATTTCCTCATTGTCTGTTGTTATGTCTCCCTTTTCATTTCTGATTTGGTTAATTTGGGTGTTCTCTCTTTGCCTTTGCTTAATTTGGCTAGGGGTTTGTCTATCTTGTTGATTTTTTTCAAACAACCAACTCTTTGTTTCATTGACTTTTTGTATTGTTCTCTTGTTTTCTATTTCGTTGATTTCAGCCCTCAATTTGATTATTTCCTGGCATCTATTTCTCCTGGGTGTTTGTTTCTTTTTGTTCTAGAGCTTTCAGTTGTGCTGTTAATTCATTGGTATAGGATTGTTCCATCTTCTTTATGTGTGCATTTAGAGCTATGAATTTTCCTCTTAGCACTGCTTTCATAGTGTCCCATAAGTTTGGGTATGTTGTACTTTCATTTTCATTGAATTCTAGGAAATCTTTAATTTCTTTCTTTATTTCTTCCTTGACCCATTGATGTTTCAGGTGGGCTTTATTCAGTTTCCATGAGTTTGTGGGTTTTCTATAATTTTTGTTGTTGTTGAGGTCTAACTTTAAGGCCTGGTGGTCTGATAAGATACAGGAGGTTATTCCAATTTTTTGTATCTGTTGAGATTTGTTTTGTGGCCAAGCATGTGGTCAATTTTTGAGAAGGTTCTATGGGGTGCTGAGAAGAAGGTATATTCTTTTGTGTTAGGATGGAATGTTCTGTAGATATCTATTAAGTCCATTTCAGTCATAACATCTGTTAGGTCCTTTATTTCTTTGTTAAGTTTCAGTCTGGTAGATCTGTCTTTTGGTGAGAGTGGTGTGTTGAAATCTCCCACTACTAATGTGTGGGGTTTGATGTGCATTTTAAGCTTTAGTAGTGTTTCTTTTATGAATGTGGGTGCTTTTATATTTGGGGCATAAATTTTTAAAATCGAGACTTCATCTTGGTGGATTTTTCCTGTGATAAATATGTAATGTCCATCCTGGTCTCTTTTGATGGATTTTAGTTTGAAGTCTATTTTATTAGATATTAAGATAGCTACACCAGCTTGTTTCTTAGGTCCATTTGTTTGGAAAGCCTTTTCCTAGCCCTTTACTCTGATGTAGTGTCTGTCTTTGAAGTTAACATGTGTTCCTTGTATGCAGCAGATGGATGGGTTCTGTTTTCTCACCCAATCTGTTAGCCTGTGTCTTTTTATAGGTGAGTTGAGGCCATTCATATTGATGGATATTAATGATCAGTAATTGTTAATACCTGTTATTTTTGTGGTTGTGTTGTGTTGTCCTTCTTTGGTGTGTGTTGGTGTGGTATTATCTATTGCCTGAGTTTTCATGGATGTGTTTAGCTTCTTTGGGTTGGATTTTCCCTTCTAGTGCTTTCTGTAGGGCTGGGTTTGTGGATAGGTATTGATTAAATCTGGTTTTATCCTGGAATATTTTGTTTACTCTGCCTATGGTGATTGAGAGTTTTGCTGGGTATAATAGTCTGGGTTGGCATCCGTGGTCTCTTAGTGTCTGCATGAGATTTGTCCATGATCTTCTAGTTTTCATAGTCTCTATTGAGTAGTCTGGTGTTATTCTGATGGGTTTGCCTTTATATGTTACTTGGTCTTTTTCCTTTGCAGCTCTTAATATTTTTTCTTTGTTCTGTGTGTTTAGTGTTTTGATTATTATGTGGCAAGGGAACTTTTTTTTGGATCCAGCCTATTCGGTGTTTTCGGAAAGTGCCTTCTCCTTCTTCTATCCCTATTATTCTTAGGTTTGTTATTTTCATGGTGTCCCAAATTTCTTGGACGTTTTGTGTTATGACTTTTTTGTCTTTAGTGTTTTCTTTGACTGACAAATCTATTTTCTCTATTGTGTCTTCAGTGTCAGAGATTCTCTGTTCCATCTCTTGTATTCTGGTTGGTTATGCTTGTTTCTGTAGTTCCTGTTCGTTTAGTCAGGATTTCTATTTCCAGCATTTCCTCAGCATGTGTTTTCTTTATTGTCTCAAATTCATTTTTCAGATCTTGGAATGTTTCTTTCATTTATTTGATTGCTTTTTCTTGGCTTTCTTTGATTTCTTCCAATTTTTTGTTCATTTTTTCTTCCATTTCTTTAAGGGAATTTTTATTTCCTCTTTAATGGAGTTTTTCTCTTTCTCTTTAAGGGAATTTTTTATTTCCTCTTTAAGGGACTTTTTTATTTCTTCTTTAAGGGCCTATATCATCTTCTTAAAGTCATTTTTAGGAATGATTTCTTCTGTTTCTTCTGTCATGGTATGTTCAGGTCTTGCAGGTGTAGAATCACTAGGTTCTGATGTTGCCATATAGGTCTTTATGTTGTTGCCTGTATTTTTGCACTGGCGTCTACTCATCTCTTCCTCTGCTTGGTGCAGGTGGTGTCTGTGTCTGAAAGTGCCTCTCTTGTTCTAATTTTTAGTCTTGGTTCACTAGGAGTTCTTGGTTAAATTGGTGCTGTTGGGCTGTTTCTTTGGGAGCAGATGACCTCAGTCGGTGAAGTATATACTTATTATTCTGGTGATCTGGTTCAGTGGCTGAGCGGCGCCTTCTTCTGTGTTCTCAGGTCACGTTTTGCTCATTCCTCAGCTGATCTTGTTTTCTCAGACTTCAAACTGTAGGGATCTGAATCCTCTCCCAGATGGATTTCAGCTGAGCAGTAGTCTCACCAACACCTCCAAGTTGTTGGGTTTTGCAGGATCAGCAGCTGGGTCCTGGGATGGCCTCAGATGGAGTATTCAGATCCATTCTGGTTCTGTCCCATAGAGATAGCTTCTTCCCCAGGCGTAGGGATTAAAGGCATCCCTAACTTAACCCTGAGGATTAAGAGCTTGTTTTCACTAACTCTTCAGTGGGTAATAGCTCAGTTTCTGGTCTTTATTGCAACTGTGTAGAGGCCTGCTTGCCTCTGTGGGACACGGCCTCTCCCCTCTCCTCTCCCCTCCCCCCTCTCTCCCCTCCCCTCCCCCTCCTCTCCCTCCCCTCCCCTCCCCTTCCCCCTTTCCCCCTCCCCTCCCTTTCCCCCTCCCCCTCCTCCCCTCCCCCCTCCCCCTAGTTAAAATAAAATTAGAAGTGTGTCTTCCACTTCTAATTCCTACACTGAGGAGGTAGTGACAGGCAGATCCCTGGAGCCTGCTGGCCAGTGTGACTAGCCTACTTGGTGACTTATAGTCCAGCAAGAGACCCTGACAGAAGAGAGAAAGGAAGGGAAGGAACGAGGGAGGCAGGGAGAGAGGGCTGAGAGGGGAAGAAATGTAAGGGAGGAAAGAAGGGAAGGGAAGGCTGGAGGAAGTCTGGATGACACCTCAAGACTGACATGTGACATCTGAGGTATTCTTCTGGTCTCTGTGAGCACTCACACATCTAAACAATCTCACATCATCTGCACACACACACACACATGCACACTCACACATCTCCACACTCACACACATGCACACTCACACATGCACACATCTCCACACTCACACACATGCACACTCACACATCTGCACATTCACACACATGCACATTCACACACATGCACACTCACACATCTGCACCTTCACACATAAGCACACTACACAGGCACAAATGTGAACTCACAGACATACAAAAGAGACTTGCTGTGACTCCAGTTAGAATATAGAGCTCCTTCCCATAGAAACCCATTAGTTCGTGGCTCCATAGGGAAGGACCAACAGTGGAATGGATGCTCCCCCTGGGAAAGCAGCCTGGCCTCCATGCTGTCTGTGTTCTGCCCACAGGCTGGCTGTAACTGAGCAAGCAGAGTAGATCATTAGATCTTGATATTCAGACCATCAGGTATCCCGGTGTCACAGAGCTGCCACCTAGCCATGGGCACATTCTGATTGTCACATCAACCCTGCATAGCCACCATCTTGACAGGTATGGGGGACAGGACTCAGAGGGGTGACTTGGAAGGTTATGCTGATAGTGAGTGACAGTTCTACAGCTTGGATCAAATGTGTGTGACTCAACGATGTCTCCCCTTTCCACTCTGCCAAGCCATGTTTGGGCAAGCTCAATGATTTGGGCCGAGTTAGGGTCCCTTCTTCCTGAATGCCCATCATCCTGATGCAAAGCATAGACTGTAAACAGACCGGGCAGGTGCACATTCTCAGCTCTGGGCGAAGTCCCTGGCAACAGCTGCATACTTATTGGATACAGAGGCAGTCCCATGCCACTGCTGGAGCAGGGCCACAGGACAATTGGAAGGTAATCCCTGCTGAGTGACTCAGATGGCACAATTCCATGTTGACTTTCCAAGTCAAGCTGTGCCAATCTGAGGCATGAGCACCAACACCCTTAGATACTTCTTGCCTGTGTCTTACCTCAGCAAGGAGAGCTGGGAGGGGCTCAGGTTGTACCAGAGTTGGTAGACTGCATGCCTGGCATTCTTAAAGCCCTGGGTTTGATTCTCAGCACTTTATAAACCAGGTGCAGTGGTACACGCCTGTTATTCTGGGGTTTGAAAGAGGGAAACTGCAGGGTCAACGTTCAACTTCATTCTCAGCACATAGTGATTTTGAGGCCAGCCTGGGAGGCATGACATCCTGTCTGGGGGAGGAAAAGGTGGAAGGAAGCTGAGGAAATAGCTCAGTAGGTAAGAGAGCTTCCTATGCAAGCCTGGGGGCCTGAGTTCAAATCCCAGTACTCACAAAAAAGGCCTGGCTTGGCTCTATGTGCCTGTAATGACAGCATTAGGGAACAGAGACCGGCAGGTCCTGGGAGTTCACAGGCTAGCCAGCCTAGCTGTGACAGACAGAGACAGAGGCAAAAGTGACAGAGGAAGCCAGACAACATTCTCCTCTGGCTTCTGATGCATGTGCAAGGGCACCTGCACCTCATACACACACACACACACACACACACACACACACACACACACACACACACCCCTATACAAACACCTAAGGAGATAAATCTTTAAAGCAATGAAAGCTGCTACTTGGGTAAGAATTTAATTCACTTCTGGTACTGAGGAATGCCTTCCAAGAGATGGTTGTTGTGACAACAATCATGTCACCCTCCACCGGGGAGACATTTTGAAGTTAAACTGGGACCATAAGAGAAGATTACCCACGTGTTCTTGTGAGACACATTTTGGTGTCCACACACCCGCCAGCAGGCATGGGCCCAGTGCGTGCAGGCTGCCCTGCCTCTCTGTGGAAGCCCAGAGCACCAACCGCATCCAGGCAACAAAGCTGCCACTCAGACTCAGTGTTAAGATGATGCAAAGTCACCCATCCTTTCTGTCATCTTCTGGAGTCACTTTTCCCATTAGCTCCTGCTTGGAGTCATCAGTGAGAAGATGCTGTTACCAAATGCATTGTGCTGGGGTCAGATTCAACACAAGAGGCAGCAGGGAGCCCCTGATTCCTGTTCTAAGAAGAAATTGCATAGCAATTCCTTGAGGCAGGTAGGTCTTGTACTAGCATGTCCACTTGACAGGTGAAGAAACTGAGACCAAGAAGGGCAGGTGGCTGCCTGGTGATCCATCACTATTATATGTAAACAGATGTTTTCCTGTCCTGACTGCCTGCTCCCTCCCTGTCTTGGCAGATACTTCCAAATTACCACACAGAGACTTAGTATTATTTATACATGCTCGGACAATAGCTCAGGCTTGTTACTAGCTAACTCTTACATTTAAATTAACCCACATTTCTATTTAGGCTTTGCCACGTGGCTCATGGCCTGCTGCCTCATTTTCTACATGTCCTGCTTGTTCAGCAGCTGGCTGGCATCTCTTCTGACTCCACCCTCCTCACCATTCTCAGTTTGGCTTTCCCACCTAACTTCCTGCTCAGCTACCAGCATGTCAGCCTTTTATTAAGCAATGAGAGTAACACATATTCATAGTGTCCAGAAGGATTGTTCCACAGCAATTGCATATTGCTAGCAACACTGAATCTCAAGCCTGTGGAGTCCTAGATCCTGATGCCTTCTTCCTCTGGCTAAGGATTCTTTCCTGAAAGACACCAGAATGTGGGGTTTGGGACCGTGTGTGTGTGTGTGTGTGTGTGTGTGTGTGTGTGTGTTACAACTTGCCTTAAATAACAGCAGTGAGGGTTGTAGCTTGAGTTTTTCTGCCTTGCCTACAGTCAGGACAAATCTCTGCCACCCGCCAGTCCCACAGCCGCTCAGACCCAACCAAGTAAACACAGAGACTTATTTTGCTTTCAAACTGTATGGCCATGGCAGGCTTCTTGCTAACTGTTCCTTTATCTTAAATTAATCCATTTCTACAAATCTATACCTCGCCACATGGCTGGTGGCTTATCGGCGTCTTCATAGGCTGCTGGTCATGGCGGCGGCTGCAGCATCTCTGGTCATTGCGGCGGCTGCAGCAGTGTCTCTTTCTGCCTTTGTCCTTTTATTTCTCCTCTCTGCTAGTCCCGCCTATCTTTCCTGCCTAGCCACAGCCAATCAGGTTTTATTTATTAACCAATCAGGACAACTTGACATACAGACCATCCCCCAGCACAGCCAAGTGCAGACCATCTCAAACACCTGCACTCAGGCCCATGGTCCTAATCATCCTCTATATGGACCTGCTGGGTAATGCCACGAGGAACCCAAGAAGGGCTCCCACAGCACTTCCCCTTTTCTTTTTTTTAAAAAGGAAGGTTTTAACTTTTACACATCTCCAAAGCCAGCTTGGTATATTTGGGAATTTGGGCGTAGCTTCTCTTAACTACTTCCTGCTGGAGGAGGGCGCTGTATCTTATGGGGACGCAAAGAATATTTAAGGATCATGGAGTAGTCCGTGAGGCTGTATCGTCTGAGCCAGTTGCCTTGAAACAATTCTGGATGTTGAATCATCTGGGCCATGGTGTCATCAGAGACCTTCAGGGGGTCTTGGCTGGTCAAACCTGATGTGTCTTAATCTGGAACAAATCCATAGCCTCTGGCTTTCTGTAGAGACAAAAGCAGAGTCTCCTTTCCAAAGTAACACATCCTTATATCCAAATTTTAAAGTCAAGATAACTTTAATATATACATATTGGTTTAACTCAACATCTTTTATGATCAAATGTTTTTCTGCAGTTAAAAATCCCAAAGACAATATAATCCAAACTCTCTGTGTGATATCCATCTTTACATGGCTTATTTTTTATATTACTTTTACTTTCTCTTTAAAGACTTTATTTTTTTTAAACTTTCTATTTCTTTATATAACTGTCTATGTTCCTTTTCCTCTCTCTTCCAAGCCTATGTACATTTTTACACACATTGTAAAGCATTTAAAGTCTTGTTCCATCTAAATCTGTCTTATTGCAAACTTATTGCTTTAAACTATAGCCTTCTAAGCCTGAAACAGCTCTGTGGCTGCTGGCTCCACCCACCTCAGCTTCCCAACATGGCGGTGGTACGTTTTCCACCAGCTCTGGGAGCCATCGTGGGTCTGTGCTTTTATCCAAGCAGCGTGCAGCCCAGAAACCTTTTTTGTTTTGTGACTAGCAAAGGCTAAATCCACCACGCAGCTTAATGTGCCACTTGCAGAGGCCTCATTCCCGCCATACTGCAGACCGAGCTCACATGCTAGGAAACCGCCAGTAACTCAAACCGGCGGCTGCCGCTCATTTGAGAGAGAGAATTAGGAACTGTGGGGCGTTTACCGACGTCACCATTCCTGGAGAACTTCCCGACGCCACCGCTCCGTGTGTTGAGTTCTGAATCCTCTTTACCACCACGCGAGGATTCTTCTCAGATCACACTTTATTGGAGCGCCTCTTGGTTAAGGGACTTTGTCTTTAGTATTATTATTATTATTTTTTTCATAACACCGGCCTTTATCCCTGTTCATTTGTCCTTTTTCTTTAGTCCCTCTTTTTTTTTTCTTCCCTTTTTTTCTTTAGCCCTTTTTTTCTTTAGCCCTTCTTTTCTTTAGCCCTTTTTTTCTTTAGCCCCACGTTTGGGCGCCATTTATAGATGTAACCAACCGTCCCACCAAATAAGAGACACAGAAACAATGCAAAAGAGAAAGCCGAGAGGTCAGAGCTCAGAGCCAAAATCTCACCCTTCCACCTGCGGTGTCCCAGCCTTCCGAATGAGAGCCCTATTTCCTGACTGTTCGTCTATTTAAAGAGACAGAACAAGCCACAGCTATCTCACCTCACCAGTTCCTCAGCTGGTCCTGTTTCCTCAGACTGGAAGCTTCTGTGTCCTCATCCCAATAGCTCTCAGCTGAACTGTGTTGCTCCAAAGCCTGAAAGCTTAACCAGCCAAATGCTTCTAGTTTCTGGGTCTCATGCCCTATATATCTTTTTGCTTTATATCACCACTCCCTGGGATTAAAGGCTGGCTTTCTGGGATTAAAGGCGTGTGCCACCACCGACACACTCTTGCTATGGCTCTAATAGCTCTGACCCCCAGGCAACTTTATTTATTAACATACAATCAAAATCACATTTCAGTGTAATTAGATTACCACCACAGAGGGTGACAAGTCAAGACAAACACCCCCCACCCCCACCCCATGAGACCCACTGCACAACCAGTGGGGGGCCCAGCAAACAATGAAAATGCAGGTCCCCTTGTTCAGGCATCAAGAACATGAAGATAAAGACTATGGGGGCTGAGGGATGGCTACTCAAACATGAGGACCTGAGCTCAGGTCTCCAGCACCCACATAAAAGCCAAGCTAGAGGCTTACACCTGCAGCCCCAGTGCTGGAGGGGTGAGGGGACAGGTGGATTCTGGAGGTTCACTGGCCAGGCAGTCTAACCTAAATGGTGAAGTCTAGTGAGAGACTTTGTCTCAATATAGAAGGCAGAGGGTAATTAAGAAAGACATCCGACACCAACCTCTAGCTTTCACACACATGTATGAGCACACACATCACACACGTACCCCACTCACAAAAGATAGTGACAGACAAGTTCTAAGTGAGCTCTGGCCTTTCTAAGTATGGCTCTCTGGGTGGCTGCAGAGGGTCACACCCCTCTAAGGACAGCCCTGGCTCTCATCCCCGATCCACAGAGGTCTAGCACACATGCGTTGCAGAGAAACTCTGCTCTCTAGCTCTGACAAGAAGTGGCTTCTCTTGGCTAGGCTCCAAGCCTGCCCTGATGCCAGCCTCCAGCACCCGCCCCCTCCAGCACCTGCCCCCCCACATCTCCTGGGAAAGCTGACCTAGCACCCTGCACCACTTTCCACTTTGCAGATCTGTCCTCTCCTGGCTCACACTGCAGCTGCTTTCTTTGCTGAGAAGCCCAATCTCTCCGGCCCAGCTTCAACTGCCCTGAGACACACTCCCATTGAGTCATGACATCAGGATGGAAACATCTTGAGGTTGAGGTATTCTTTGGCTGGGGTGTTGTTTGTCTGAGACCCCTATTTCCTATCCCAGCACAGAGCTTGGGATAAGAGAGAAGGTCTCTTGCAAAGATGACCTCACACTAATAACCAGCTGTGCTCTCTTCCCACCCTCTTTATTTTTTCTGGATCTGGGGACTACAGAGAAAACAGGGGCTGTCAGATTTTTATACATAAGAAAGGTAATTTGGTGTTAATGAGACATCAAACATATGCAAAAGCAGGCCTCTGGTCTTCTAAAAACCCTGGTGACTGCCCATGGGTATCTGTGACTGACAGATGTTGTTTCATTTCCTACAAATTTTAAAGTTATCATGGCACCAGCCTGGGAGCTCACTGGGGCCACCTACAGTACACCCCAGTGCTGCTTGGAAGCCTGAGTCCTAACCCAGTCAGAACTGGGACAATTCTACAGGGGGTTGTAGGTAGAGATACAAATAAGGAGTACCACAGCACACTGGCACACACTCTTTTCACTGTCCACTCCATCGTGAGAACTGCTGTCAATCATCTTTCCTGTTCCCTGTCTCCTGTGTTATTGTGGCATAAACCCCAGTCATATTTTTATCCTAAATATTTCATTAAGCACTTCTATAAGATATCAATCATTTTCAATACAGTAATGGCAATATTTGATGGGAAATGGAAAGAAAAATATGGACAGGAGGAGAGGGATGGAAATGGTTTAGGGATGAATATGATCAAATATTTTATATACATGTATAAAGATGTCACAATGAAACCAACCACTCTTTATATGTCATATGCACTAATAAAAACATAATGCCAGTAAGTGGCCTAAAAATAACACTTCCCAGCCAGTGCCCAGATGTTTTAATGTCCACGGGTAAAGAGGAATGGTTGGCCGAGGACCATAGGCCATCACCTTCAAAATTAAGGAAGAAAAAGTAGGGAAAATAAAGATAATTCAGAAAGAAAGAAAAGGCTTCAAGAGGAGAATAATAGCATGACAGAAACAAAAAATTACAAACAAGAAACCAAAAGGACATGCTGTGGTGGAGCTCAGTAGTGGAGCAGTTACATGCAGAAGACATTTAAGTTTGATCCCCAGTGTGAAGAAAGAGGGACAAACAGGAGAATAAAAAACAGCATAAGGAAACTGGGAGAAAGCATAATGAGGATGTCTTGATTGGAGATGTCTATGTTATACAAGGTCTGAGCCCTTCAAGGAGGGGACTGAGGACTATCACAAAAATTGGGGCTGGGTTAAGGAAAGCCAATCATTAACAGAGAAGCCCTGCCCTTCATTCAGGACCACAAGAAGCAGGAAGCCCTTCCCACTCTGGGCTGAAGAGAAGAGAGTGATAATAGAGCTTAGGGGGGCCTGAGGATGAAGTGGCCTTAAGAGCTCACCTTCTGCAACCATAAGAGGGCAGATGAGCAGCAACATTTCTGCCTTCCACTATTTCCCCAATGGTTGAAATATTGAGGGCCAGTGCCTTAGGGTATAGGGCAAGATGGAGAAGGGAAGAGAGCAAGAGAGTTCTAGAAGAGGAAATAAAACACTGGGCACAAGAATCTGTTATAGTTTAGATGTGGCAGGCTCCCCCCAAAAGCTTTTGTGTTGAAGGCTGGATCCCCAGGGCAACAATGTTCAGAGGTAAACTTCAGAAAGTGTGGGGATCATGTGAGAACTGGCCTTCTCACTGAGTTAATCCATTGATGGGTTTGTACTTTGATGGGCTATTGGGAAGTAATGGAAGTTTAAGCAACAGGCCCTATGTGTCATTTGCCATTTACACTGCTGTGATGAAAATACCTAACAGAAACAAGGCTTGAAGTATCTATTTTGACTCACAGTTGGAAGGAATAGTTCCTCATGGTGGGGTATGTTGCACCAGAAGCATGAAGCAGCTGGTCCCGTGGAATTGACAGTCAGGAAACAGAGGGAGATGAATGCTGGTATTCAACCTGCTTCCTCCTTTTGGGGCAGTATGGGATCCAGCCCCTAGTGGCACTACCCTCATTCAGGGTGGACCTTCTCACAGTTAACTTAATCTCTCACACACATGACCAAAGGCATGTCTCTTCCGTGGTCTAGAACCTGTCAAGTTGACAATATTAGCCATCACAACCTATTTGAAAGCCATTGGAGGCATGTCTCGAGGGACCATACTTTCCCTTGAGTCCTTTCTTTGTCTGTCTGTCTGTCTGTCTGTCTGTCTGTCTCAGCTTTCTAGAGGTGAACAGTTTTGTCCCACCATGCCCCTCCTCCACTATGGAGTTTTAGCCTTACCTCAGGCCTACAGCACTGGGCCCAGCAACCACAGGCTTAAGATTTTTGAACCTCTGGGCCAAAGCTACCTTTTCTCCCATAGGTTGACTTGTTCTGGTGTGTTTTGTCACAGCAATGAAAAGCTACCTAACACAGAGTTCAAATAAAACAGGTCCAAAAAGGAAATGTTCATCATCAATGTGATGTGAATTCTCGACTCAATGCAAAACAAGAATAAAAAGCTAGCACAGTGGAGAAAAAGAAGAGTTTTAACAGTTGGCTGTGGGTTTGGCAGCGAAGCACGGTCAGGCATACTAACAACTTTACTAGCCAGTAAACAGTCAGACAAATGGCAAGGCCACAGTCTCAGGAAATATGTAAAGCTGTACATGAAGAAGATGCTACTGACAGCCATAGAGAATGCTGACCTGAGCAGAGCACATTGACATCAATCTATCCAGAATGTGTTCTTACGTATATTGACCTGAGGTGGATTCCTTAATGATAGAAGGAGGGAATTGACTACCAAAAGTTGTCCAGTTGTCCTCTGACTTCCACATGGGTGCTCTGGTACAAGACCCTGCACACTTGCCCATGAACACACACACACACACACACACACAGAGAGAGAGAGAGAGAGAGAGGGAGAGAGAGAGAGAGAGAGTTTTCATGTTAAGTGGTTAAGAAATTCGTTTTTACTTCCTGACCAATGCACTGGTTGTCACTTTAGAGCTGGAGAGATGGCTTGGAGAGTTAGAAGTACTTCATGTTCTTGCAGAGGACTCACATTCAGTTTCCAGCATCCACATACATGTGACTCACAACCATCTGTAGCTCCCAAGCCAAGGAATTCAATGCCCCTGCTAGGCTCCGAAGGCACCTGCCACACATTGCACTCACACATACAATAAAAAGACAAATATGTACTTTGCCTCTTCAAAGACCTGAGGTTTGCTAAGGAAATGGCTACAAACAGTGGCAAACATCTTTGTTGTGGCAGACATCTTTGTTGTGGAGCATTGAAAAGCAAAGCAATTCTGCAAGAGGGAAAATTTGTAGAGATGATTTGGGCTGGGTGTGACTCCCAACACAAGCTGGAAACGCAGGTTGCTGGGCGGTACAGGGTCTAGAGTCTGCCTGTGTCTGCCTAGGCTCAGACCAGCTATGTGCTATGCTCAGCATTCATCTGGCCTTTCTGAGGACATCATCCTGCCCGGCACATGCAGACTTTTAAATTCACATCATGCTTAAATGT